>NC_085871.1:45772648-45902648 GCF_034702125.1 Engraulis encrasicolus | reverse complement strand
CTGCCTGGTGAAGTATCTGAGCTCTTAAAACATATTTCTAATCTGTGTGCATATACGGTGTGCATCCAGTACATGTGCATAATATGTATACTGTATGTATGATGTAAGATAGGCGGGACAAGTAAAATAGTGGAAAATAAAACTCTGTGTAACCTTTTCTTCTCGGACTTACACGAGCCTAAACAAGCGGCCCCTGCATTGTGGTTTTGTGTACCCTTCAGGTTAGTTCTCGACCTGCCTGCAGCAGCAGCAGCGCTGTGGTTTTATCACATACATCACTGCTAGTTGCACATCTTGTTTTTCGCAGAATCAAAGCGGTGCACACACTTTTAGCCTAGAACATCCTCAGCAGAGACGTCTGGTTTTTCGTAGAATCAAAGCGGTGTTTTCAATTTCAGCCTCGAACATCTAGAACAGAGACGTCTTATAATGTCTTATATATACAGGGGACATTTTCTTGTCTGCGAGCATGTAGGCTAATGTGCCATTTAAAGTTTCCACCTACGCCTCATCCTTAAAGGATAAGTTCAGCCAATTTCAACATGCAGTTGCAGCCTTGTAACGGGGGCAGGTGTTTATTTGCATTTCAAAAAACATCTCAAGTCTCTGATAGGTGGTATGTCTGTTTGTACTTCCACATTTCCTCCAAGTCCTGGTCTACAGTGTCGGGTCGGGGGCCACACACACACACACACACACACACACACACACACACACACACACACACACACACACACACACACACACACACACAATATGGACTCACCCCCTGTGAGAGGTGATATGTCTGGTTGTATTTCCACATCTCCTCCAGGACCTGGTCCACAGTGTCTGGGTCGGGGGCCTCTCCGTGGTAGTCGAAGCCCATCAGCGACGCCATGCGTCCCAGAAGCCCTGGGGTCTCCTCCAGCTGCTGACGAGCATGCTCCACGCGATACGTCCACGCATGATCAACCAGGAACACACTGAGGAAGGGGAGGAGGAGGAAGAATTTTTATACAAAAACACTACACAGGAGTAGGAGGAGGAAGAGGAAGAGGAGAATAACAAAGTGTTAATGTTTCAGGGTAACATAAATAAAGGGTTAATGCTGTAGACATCTCCTCCAGCTGTTGATGAGGAAAAGAGAGAAGAAGAGAGAGAGAAGAAGCCAAAGGCTTAGAAAGAGGAAGAGGAGGAGGAGGAGGAGAGAGAAGAGGATAACATAAAGGGTTAATGTCATAGGTTATACAGGTGAGCCCCAGAAAAAAAGAGGCCAGAGAGGAAATGGTTAATGTTATAGGGGTGTCCTTCAGCTGCTGACGAGAATGCTCCACACGATACGTCCACTCATGATCCACCAGGAACACACTGAGGAAGAGGAGGAGGAGGAAGAGGAGGAGGAGGAGGAAGAGAATAACAAAGAGTTAATGTTTCAGGGTAACATAAAGGGTTAATGTTATAGGCGTCTCCTCCAGCTGCTGACGAGCATGCTCCACACGATACGTCCACGCATGATCAACCAGGAACACACTGAGGAAGGGGAGGAGGAAGAGGAGGAAGAGGAGGAGGAGAGGGAAGAGACACTCAATGTGCTAATGTTATAGGGCAACATAAAGGGTTAATGCTGTAGGTGTCTGCTCCAGCTGTTGACGTGCATGCTCCAGGCGATACGTCCACCAGGAACACACTGAGGAAGAGGAAGAGGAGGAGGAAGATGAGGAGGAGGAGGAGGAGAAGGAAGATGAGGAGGAGGAGGAGGAGGAGGAGGATAACATAAAGGGTTAATGTCATAGGCGTCTCCTCCAGCTGCTGACGAGCATGCTCCACGCGATACGTCCACGCATGATCCACCAGGAACACACTGAGGAAGAGGAGGAAGAGGAGGAGGAGGAAGAGGAGGAGGAGGAAGAGGAGGAGGAGGAGGAAGAAGAGTAGGACATAAAGGGTTAATGTGTGTGTGAGAGAGAGAGAGAGAGAGAGAGAGAGAGAGATGGCAAGAGGAAGAGAGAGAGAGAGAGAGAGAGAGAGAGAGAGAGAGAGAGATGGTAAGAGGAAGAGAAGAGGGGTGAGAGAGAGAGAGAGAGAGAGAGAGAGGGAAAGAGAGAGAGAACATAAGGTGTTAATGTTTCAGGGTAACATAAAGGGTTAATGTTATAGGCGTCTGCTCCAGCTGCTG
This sequence comes from Engraulis encrasicolus, assembly GCF_034702125.1. Lineage (NCBI taxonomy): Eukaryota > Metazoa > Chordata > Actinopteri > Clupeiformes > Engraulidae > Engraulis > Engraulis encrasicolus. Next base: position 45,900,490 of record NC_085871.1, on the reverse strand, counting down.
ACGAGCATGCTCCACACGATACGTCCACGCATGATCAACCAGGAACACACTGAGGAAGGGGAGGAGGAGGAGGAAGAAGAGTAGGACATAAAGGGTTAATGTGTGTGTGAGAGAGAGAGAGAGAGAGAGAGAGAGAGAGATGGAGAGAGAGAGAGAGAGAGAGAGAGAGAGAGAGATGGTAAGAGGAAGAGAAGAGGGGTGAGAGAGAGAGAGAGAGAGAGAGAGGGAAAGAGAGAGAGAACATAAGGTGTTAATGTTTCAGGGTAACATAAATAAAGGGTTAATGCTGTAGACATCTCCTCCAGCTGTTGATGAGCATGCTCCACACGATACGCCCACGCATGGTCCACCAGGAACACACTGAGGAAGAGGAGGAGGAGGAGGAGGAGAATAAGATAGGGTAACATAAAGGGTTAATGTTATTGGTGTCTCCTCCAGCTGCTGATGAGCATGCTCCACGCGATACGTCCACGCATGGTCAACCAGGAACACACTGAGGAGTAGGGGGGGAGGAGGAAGAGGAGGAGGAGGAGGAAGAGGAGGAGAAGAACAAAGAGTTAATATTACAGAGTAACATAAAGAGAGGGGGAGAGGGAAAGAGAGAGAGAACATAAGGTGTTAATGTTTCAGGGTAACATAAAGGGTTAATGCTGTAGGCGTCTCCTCCAGCTGCTGACGAGCATGCTCCACGCGATACGTCCACGCATGATCCACCAGGAACACACTGAGGAAGAGGAGGAAGAGGAAGAGGAGGAATTAGAAGGAGGAAGAGGAGGAGAAGAACCCAAAGGCTTAGAAAGAGGAAGAGGAGAGAGAGAAGGAGGATACCATGAAGGGTTAATGCCATAGGGGTCTCTTGCAGCTGTTAATGTATATGCTCAACGTGATACGTCCATGCATGGTCCACCAGGAAGACATCGTGATATAAAGTAATCCATATCGTGATATAGTTTTTTTCCCCCATATTGTCCAGACCTAACTGCCTTCCTCGCCCTTTGTGTTGCCTTAGTAACAGACCTACGCTTCTGGCAGATGGACAGCAGGCTCCATATAGACTTTTCTGGAATTACGCACATTGTAAATACATTAACGGCAGTTGCCCGTTTCTGCTATGTTAACTGTTAACCATATTAATGCCGGTTGCCTGCTCCCGCCTTGTGGACATATTAATGCCGGTTGCCTGCTCCCGCCTTGTGGACATATTAATGCCGGTTGCCTGGCTGTTTCGGCCTTGTTAACGGTTAACTACATTAACGGCGGTTACCTGTGTCATGTTTCACATGAATGGCAGTTTCATGTCTGCAGTAGCAAACACTTTAATTCTGGATAAAACTTAATTCTATGAAAACACCATGTAAACACTTCCCCATTTGGAATTCAATGAAAGTGCAATGTTAGGTCGACGGAACTATTTAATTCTGAACTATTCATTCTGAATTATGTAAACATGTATCATCTGTATTACGACAACGTGGCCATTGTGGCCTGTCCCTGCCATCTAGTCCTACAACACGTTTTGTTTTGTTAAATGTACTTTGTACAAGACAGTCTTGGTCTGAACTGGGCAGTCATGGGTGAGCGGTTAGGGCGTCAGACTTGCATCCCAGAGGTTGCCGGTTCGACTCCCGACCCGCCAGGTTGGTGGGGGGAGTAATCAACCAGTGCTCTCCCCCATCCTCCTCCATGACTGAGGTACCCTGAGCATGGTACCGTCCCACCGCACTGCTCCCCATGGGGCGCCACTGAGGGCTGCCCCCTTGCACGGGTGAGGCATAAATGCAATTTCGATGTGTGCAGTGTTCACTTGTGTGCTGTGGAGTGCTGTGTCACAATGACAATGGGAGTTGGAGTTTCCCAATGGGCTTTCACACTTTCTTTCAACTTTTCTGTGCCATTCATCACCCCATAAAATCACTACTACACCAACAAGACATCAAGCAAAGCAAAGTTATTACACTACCTATTGTAATAACTGTAGAAAAAGTCAACTTTGCTATGCACTACTCAGCTATGGCAAATGTGATGAGCCACTCTTATTGATCTCATCACCAACAGCGGTGTGTGTGTGTGTGTGTGTGTGTGTGAGAGAGAGAGAGATCTGACTTTGAGAATATATGTATGGTGAATACATGTGTGTGATGTTGTGTGTAATGTCTTTGGGTTTTTTTTCTGAATTCATGTATGTATGCTACTGGACACCTTAATTTCCCCCAGGATTAACAAATTATACTCTACTCTACTTTACTCTACTCTAGCAAGAGAACAATCTGTGGCTCTCTGTCGCCCTCACCTGGTGGGATCGGAGGCTGGCAGGCCACTCTCACTGGTGACGATTACTTTGTAGGCGATGTCATCACCTGGGTTGTCTTTCTTCCTCTCCACCTCGGAATTCTCCTCCTCCTCATTGTCTTCCTCCTCTTCCTCCCGCTCCACTTGCATGATGCCGAAGACTTCACCTGCATCATACACCTAAAAAACAACAACCAATAGATGTGTTTTAATGCAAAGTGGTATAGTAATAAAGTAGGAGGGTGTAAAATAAAATGCAGTATCAGTACTTTATTGGAGTATTCTTATTCCCTCTTATTTCCACTTTTACTGCACTACATATGAATACAATATATCCCATAGGGGAAAAAAGTACTTTGCATATATGACAATTATGCATCTGGGCGTTTCTACTATGAAGCTTACCTTTTGGTCTAATTTACATGGCAGGGACTTATGTACTTCTGTTTTTAATTTCAGAACTGATGTAATAGTAGTTTCAATACTATTGCTTTCAGTGATTGAGAATTATTGAAAAGACGGAAAAGACTGAATGATTTAGTCTGTCCACTCGAGTATGGTATTACTAAAATGAGCACTTCTACTCTACTCTACAGTACAAGACAACTCCTCCAGTCCAGCACTTTATCTCTATTTAGATGTAGTGCTGTAACAGTTCAATCTACTCCCATGCATACATGTCAAATTTTTAAACGGATTTAGTTTGTCAAACACCGCTGGATTTACAACACTGTAATTCATCTACTCTTCAGCACTTTGAAGTGACCATAAGGGAGCTTCCAAAGATGTACACACACACACAGTCTCAAGGAGCAAAATGCCCAGTTTATATTTGACACTGGCCTGACAGATGTGTGTTGTGGGAATACTGAGGTAGGGACAGTAGGCTTGATGGGGCAGGGTCAGTGGGTTACGACAGGGGTTCCCAAACTTTTTTTAGGCAAGGCACCCTTTCAATTCCTGGAAAATCTTAAGGCACCCCAAACCAACAAGACATAACATGGCATCGCATCCGATACCACACAAGCTTAGAAAAGTAACGCATTTGGAGATATTCGAAGCTGCAGCTCTATCTCAGACAGGCTATGTGCCATACTGGGATGACCTAAATGTACTTTGTTGTGCATCAATGGTAGATGAAAGATTCCACTGACTAAGCATTCATTTATGAATTTAGACAAATATGTATTATATTACATCATTTATTTATATATTTCACATATCTTCAGCCAGGTTTCGGCAGCACCCTTTGTAGTCCAGGACCAGCCCTGTAGACCTGTTCGCAATTTTGAGTTGAGGGCGTTTCTCACTGGATTTGAGTTAGTGGGTTCCTAGACATTAAAAATCACGGAGGTGCTCGTCCACCATAGTGCCAGATTTTTCACAATATGGCCGCCAAATATGGCCGCAATCGCCTATGACAAAAACGTGAGTTTTTTACTTTTAAACTGTTAAAGTGTTTATGAAACGAAAACAAACGGTCATTCCCATTAAAGCCTTGTTTTTTCTGATAGCATCGATGAGACTTTGAACCCAATCATCCTGGAGGAACTTGTGAAAATGGCAACTCAAAGTGTGAATTCTGTGAAATTTGGTGTGACTAATGAGCTGGGCTGTGACATCATAGAGGGGAGTCCCTGGTTTGCTAGTATGGCGATCTGAGAAAACAACACACATTTGATGGACCCACATCTTATAAAGGAACCAAAATTCTGATACAAACATCAGCGTGTCGAAAAACCACACATCCAACCTCATGAGAAAAAAAAACAGCAGCACAAATCTATTTCAGAGGCACTGATACATCTGCAGAAAGTGACATGTCTGTTAGGCGAAGTGACGATTGTTGACCTAGCCTGACAGTTTGTTTTCTTTATGGTTGCGGTTGCTAAGGGCGCTTTGCCATGACCCACAGATGACATGGCGTGTGTATTTGTTGACAAATGGGGGGCATTTTGATTCAATTGCGCGATATAGTGTGATTGAAATGCATGTAGGCTACATGCAAAAATATCATCAACTAGAGAAAAAACAGAGGTATTAGGCTGTTGGAAAAACGCCCTATATAGCCTGAGTCCTCAGCATATTTTTAGCGTTTATCATTATTATTATTTTTTGTGCTCAAAGTCACAGGCGTCGCGTGTCCCTCAGCCGGACTCTGAGGACGAGGTGTGTCCAGACGTCAGCCACATGTGCACCACAATACTAAAAACAAACAATCAACGCTTCAAAGTAGGCCTACGCTATGTGCATCTCTGTTTATTCGCTAAGCAGCAGGACTTTTTCTAGGATTTTTTGGCATGAGGGAGCATCATGGCAGGTTACAGGGGGTGAAGGGGGGTGTTCCCCCCCATGAATGAGACATTTATTAGGAGCGCTCAAATATATATATATATAAAAATAAAAGTATGAGGGTGCACCCACGGAGGTATGAGGGTGGAGCGCCCCTATTTCCCCGTTCAGAAAAAGCCCTGAGTAGCCCAATCTGTGAGTTGGCTGTCCTCGACTGAGAGCACCACGCTGATGTGCGGATATCCTCCCAAAACCAATTTATTGACCAGTTGAATGGCAATCAATAAAAAGTGCATATTCCGAGAGCATTCGCATCGGTTTGGCATGTAATGTGCATTACCCTTTCCTGAAAACAACATACAAAGCAGATGGACAAGGTAAAACGAGTAGCCTAAAGCAAAGCAGTGCACTCACCTGTCTTCGTGCCCGAGCAGTTACAGGGGCAGTTTCAGTCTGCACGCCGGCGATGTCAATTGTTGGAACTGCTTGAGGCAATAGCATTCTCTTCAGTCCAACCATGCCCGCGACCTCCACATTTGTGGTGAAGCACAAGGGGTGGAAATGTGCAGAGCACAACAGTGACCACGAGCTTGCTTCAAAACCATGCATTGGATCCACAGAGCCCTAGCTTGATTTAGCCTTCTCCTTGTCGGCCACAGTTCCATCATTCTTCACAGAAGGGAACTTGTGCAAAGATATTCCTTCTGTCAAGTAGCCATTTTTGCAGCTGGCACCGTTCGGCCCTCCAGCAACACACTGCTTGACACTGCGCTTTGTTTTGGTACTAGCCGCCATTGATCTGAACAAGGTGGAATGAGGTGAACTCACCCCTTCTATGTCACGCATATCATTTGCATAAAATTTGCATGTCACCAAAAAAACACTTTTTGGGAACGTTTTAACATGACTTTTAGGACAAAATATCACCCAGACAATATCACATTTTATTCACAAGGCTTAGAACTTTCAGAATCTGTCCTGGAAATGGTCAAATTCCTTTGCTTTGTTTTCGTTTCATAAACACTTTAATACACATGCCATACATCAATTCTGACCATTTTTTGGAGAGGAAATCATTTCTGACAATTACATGAGGAGAATGTGTGATTGTGACCTTAAAAGGTCATTGCCAAGGTCAAATTTGCAATTCTGAAGAATGTCAATAGACTTTCATTGATTTCATTAATTTATGATTATTTTGTGTCAGGATAGAGTCAGTATAGTTCTTAAAAGGTCAAGGTCAAGGTCAAGGTCATGTTCCAGGTCTTTTCCCTATTCTGAAGAACTCGGCCCTGTGCTTGCCAATTAGGTCATTATTAAGAATAAGGAACAGCCACTATAAATGTAAATCTAACATTTCCACACAGTCAGAGGACAGGACATTACATGCACTGCAACAGTCAACACAGAGAGGAGCCCCCACTAGAAGAGGAGAAGTGTGTCAGACATCCCAAGAGTACACATCTTCACTGCCTCTTTCAAATGCTTGTGCATAACATTCAAAGCGGAATAAGGCGAACACCATTGCATATGATGCTTCCCACAGCAAAAGCCTTCACATCAAGAATCTTCTCGCAACTTTTCACAGGATTGGTTCATGTTCAAGCTACCAGACAATCAGATCTGACCAGCCTTCTTGCTAGCTATGTTATGGAATGCTCGAAAAACCGACAGAAAACCATACCTAGCACTTCTACAAGGGGGGATTACACATTGGCAGGTATCCAACTCTGATTATGCTGACAAATCATCACTTTCTGGTACCAAGAGTTCACACTATACAGCCTTATTACTGTTTCAAGATACTTCGGTGAACAGACACCTTCAAGAGCAGGCACAGAATTAAGCCAAGCTGGTGATATACTGCAGAGGAATTTACCATGCCAAGAGGTACCTGATCATGCAAAGCCAGTGGTTCGACCTGCCCTACCTAAAACAAGCAAGCAACATTACTGCATGTTGCAACTGCAAAAGGTTTATCAGGAAAGCATGAATGCTTGATCAGCCTGATTCGCTCTAGTGTGTCAGGAGGAGACCTTTTGATGCAGGCTGCTGTACACACACTTGTCTCATCTGCTGTTGTGCCAATGATGCGTGCTGGCTTCCTTCCTATAATACCAAGACCCATTTCTGAGTGTGCGACTGTCAGACACTGCCTATCCAACTTCCAGTGTTCGCAGACAGATGAACCAGGCATCAATGGCAATTTGGTGTGATGAAACCTGCATGAGACAGAGCACTTCAAGGATCTCTTCCACTGTATTGGCCCTTTCTATTGGACGCATGTTATTCTCAGATATCAGGGAAAATTGCCTCAAGGTTCTGGCCTGGATGATGCATTGATGCATGTCTCTCCAGTGGGATGTATTCCGGCCTCACAAGGACAAAGCAGACTATCCAGTGCTTGCACAGGTACAGGCAGTGCACACTTCACTTGCCCAGAATATGAGTTTTAGGCCTTGATTGAGCAAGTGGAGAGCTTGAATCAAGACAAGTTAGAGCTCTGCCAATTCTTTGAAGTTTGGCTGGATTTGGCGGCCATCATTAAAAATGCTGTTGTCTCTGAAAGAGAAGGAAAATAAATCAATATGTGGCTACCATAACGTCCTGCAATCTTTGCAGTACGTAACTGCATTAATTACCTATGTTATGGATCATGGTATCTTGAACAAATCAAGGTTCTAGTGTTAACACATTCTGAGCTGTACCGTTGCTTTTCTGTAGGTCAGTGAGTTGTGCAATATTGCCATGGCTAGTACTGTGCTGTGGGAGGTGACATAAAGGTTGAACAGCATTCAGAGAGTATGCAAGGGTCATGGAGGACACTATGTAGTAGGAGTCACACGCAATGTTAATGTTGCAGCAAAGTTTGAGCTCTTTCCATCAGATTAGAATGATCACTGATGTCCTCAACTTTCTCACCAACAACACCACTTTGAAGCGGACAGAATGCCACCTCCAACATGCACTGAGCACCACTCCGCGCCTTATATTCAACCGAAATGTGTCATTGTTGCTAGACTTTGTGGTGGATCCGCAGAATCCATACTCAGTGACCGTTAATGTGCCCGCTCCACTGCACAATCTGCTCAGCAACCAGGTTGTCGCACCTAGCCTGCGCAACCGTCTCCAAAGCTTGCTTGCAAGCTTGTCTTCAGCTTATACAGGCAGGATAGGATAGTTCTCACAAACATTAGATAAGTGGAACTGTTTCAAAAAGGAATCTTCTGCTGTACAAAGATCAACCATAGAAGACACCAGCAATCATCGTAAAGGAGCAGAAGTTGGTCTCATCTAAAGACATAGCTGAGGCACATAGGAGAATGGACATTACTGAGGAACGGGGCATGAGTATTCAGCAGATCTCATGATGTCCTTTCAGCATCACCCCTGTTAGATGGTGACCCTCCGTTGGTTGTTAAGAAGTCAAAGCTTGTCAGTGAAATTGAACCTCACCTTAATCTCACCCAATGAAGCTCTGAGTCTACATATTGCCCTCATGTTCGGGTAGACTTCATGTCAAAGATCCGTCAGATGCCTCTGGCAGAATTTAGGCCCTGTCATCAATGCCATCATCAACTCAGCAATATCCCTCTGCTGACATCCAGAGCTCATCCATCTTGTGACTCCTACATTGAGATGTCATTGAAGGAAGGAGAACACATGGGGCATACCAACTGAACAACAGCCGTTGACATCATTGGCATGAACGGACAATCACCCATTCCTCACCAACTTGATAAGTTCTGGGCCTCTGTGGACAACAAGTGAAATCTCCAATTGTTAGTTCCAGACATGATTTATTATCAAACCAGAGGCAATACTACTGTCATTGTCAGCCCTGTTGTTGTTGTTGATGATGAGGTGCTACCAGCAAAGTCAGATGATGGTGAAGAGATTCCAGAGCTCTTGAACGGCGTTGATGAGGCTTAGGACAGGTTGATGGTGCATGTTGAGTGTGCTGTTCGTGTGAAGCAGGGCAGAAAAGTTGTTATAGACTCAAATGATACAGATACATTTGCATTGCTTCTCCACTACAGCCCATATTTCCAAGAACTTGGTATGCAGGAGATTTACCAGCAGTATGGCACTGGTTAGATGAGGAGAATGCTTCCCCTCCATCAATTAGTCTCTCATCTTGGAGCATCACTGACTGTGATCAAAGAACATATACCGTGAGAAGATGCATGAGTAGGGGGGTTGCATGAGGTTGGGACTAAACATGCAGTCATGGTTTCTGATCCAGTCCAGTACTTGATGATCACAGAGTAGAAATGTACAGCAGTGGTGCTGGAATCAATGTTCCTCCTCCCATCAGTAGTGCTATAAGAGGGCACATTCAGAGAGGGGCATTTCTAGTTCATAGAGTCTGCAACATACTTACAAGAACCAAGGACCCCAAAATAAGGCATGAACCTAAGCAACATGGGTGGCAGGAGCACACACCTGGCATACTCCTGCCATTAAAATGGCTGAAACCATTATCATAAGATATGATGATCATAATGATAACATGATTTTTCAAGTTAAAATAACTAAATCACTACAATGTTACAATGTTCCACCTTAGTAAATTTATTGTGTTTTGGGCTTAATTTAAGCCTAGGTCTTTATCATCACATCTATTCATTAATTGTTTATGCTGGTCCCTAAAGTGTTAAGAAATATTAAATGTTAGAAATGTTAGATATACATTTATAGTGGCAGTTCCTTATTCTTAATAATGACCTAATGGACAAGCACATGGCTGAGTTCTTCAGAATAGGAAAAAGACATTGACCTTGACATTGACCTTGACCTTTTAAGGACTATACTGATACAAATAATCATAGTAATATCAGCAAATAACTCCTCATGCCATAATTGATCATTTGTCTCTCATTTTTATAATGGAAGTCTATTAACGTTCTTCAGAATAGCAAATTTGACCTTGGCAATGACCTTTTAAGGTCAAAATCACACATCATCCTCATGTAATTGTCAGAATTGAATTCCTCTCCAAAAAATGGTCAGAACTGATGTATAAACAGTTTAAAAGTAAAAAAGACAGATATTTGTCATAGGCAATTGTGGCCATATTTGGCGGCCATATTGTGAAAAATCTGGCACTATGGTGGACGAGCACCTCCGTGATTTTTAATGTCTAGGAACCCACTAACTCAAATCCAGTGAGAAACGCCCTCAACTCAAAATTGCGAACGGGTCTACAGGGCTGGTCCAGGACTATTGAGGGGGTTGTGCGGCACCCCTGTTGAGAAACACTGGGTTAGGACATCCAATGTTTCTGATCCGTTTTCTTGTCCATCCTTGCATTTCTTATTTCCCAGTTTTTTAATCTGCTTTGTTTTTGTTAGTGTTGTCCTTCTATGGCGCTGCAACTTCCCTGTCTCCACTTAATGTCTGCAACAGACTCCTGCAGATGTTCTACCAGTCTGTCATCACTAGTGTGCTTTCCTATGCTGTGGCATGCTGGGGCGGGAGCATTAGGAGGAGAGATGCTGGACGCTTGGACAAGCTGGTGAGGAAAGCGGGATCTGATCTGTTGTTGGTAGTACAAAACTGGAGGCTCCCAGTACCACAGCTGAAAAGAGGACACTGGGCAGATTGGACTACGTATATAATGGACAATGACCAACACCCCTTGCACTCAGTCTTTGCCAACCAGGGGTGCATTTCTGGAAAGCGTAGTTGTTAGCAGTTAGCAACTTTGGTAGTTGCCAATGGGAAAATGCATTGAAAACAACAAAGTAGCTAATGTAGCAAGCAACTTTGGTTTTTCAGAAATGCACCCCAGAGAAGTCTGTTCAGCCACAGATTCCGTGCCATTCCCTGAAAGACTGACAGGCTGCATAAGTCCTTTGTCCCCTGGGCTATCCAGCTATTTATCGCCACTCAGAATGACACACTGAAAGAGATTGTTATAAGGTGACTGGACCGCATAAATCAATCCCTCCCCCCCAATACTGCACACTTATTACCCCCCCCCCATGCCTCCTCCAACAATCAGTAACAACTGTTGCACTGAGAGATCTTTTTATAGGCCTATTTGAATGTTTAATGTCAAACAATCTATTTTTTGTATGTATGCTACTAGACACCTACATTTCCTTGGGGATTAATAAATGTTACTCTCTACTCTACTACTAAAGGTCTCGCTGGTGGAGACTAATTAAGAAACCTAACCTAACCGATTTATCCGGAGTTGGAACAAGTTTGCCTGATTTTTGCATGTTTGGGATGAAATACAGTCACTCTAGAGCAAAATCAAGGCAAAAGGATGCGTTTTGAGAAAGTTTGATAATATCACGTTAGCCTCGTTAGCCATATCAGCTATGCAATATGAAAGATGCGGGCATCGTTTTTCGGCGGTTACACACATTTCAAAAACACAACATTTTAAAGTCTTGCACAGCTCAAAACAACGTCACACTTACCTCGTAATATGTTGAGGGTATCCACACATAAACCAAAGTGTCCAAAGTCCTTCGTGTATTCTTGAAAGGTCTGCAGAATGTGTTTTGTGAAGCTACTACCTTGAGAATATCTAAATTACGGTCAAGACAACTATTTGACACTAAAGCCCACCAAGTAGATTGCCGAGTGCGTCGCACCATCAGCTATGATTATTTCCATAGCGAGTAACCACAGCTGATGGTGCGACGCACTCGGCAATCTACTTGGTGGACTTTAGTGTCAAATAGTTGTCTTGACCGTAATTTATGCTGCATTCCCCAGAGGTAGGAGCTTCCTAGTAGGCAACAAGAAGGCAGCTACCTCCCACTTGAAAGCGTTCCAACCAGCAAGTCAAACAAACTACAAACATGGAGGGACAAAAACTACATATCCACTTCTCAAAGATGTCAGCAATGTAAACAACATCATGCGTTATTTTCATTTAGCCGCATTTCATCTTTGAAATACGCAATGTCAATATAACTACACCTTAGAAAAGTTAATAGGCTGTTTTGCAACCGTTGAATCAACTTTATTTGTCAATAGAATGATGATGTGCAACATAAACTATTCCTAATACCGTGCGCTGCCATTGCTGTGATGACATCACGATAGTCAATGGGGCGAAGTCGGTTTGCTTCGCTTTTGCCCCAGCTCGCGACTTGAACATTCCACTTCAACAGGCGTTCCAATGCATTTCAGCAAGTAGGAGGTCAGAAACATCCCATCTCCCAACCCTGGGGAACGCACCATTAGATATTCTCAAGGTAGTAGCTTCACAAAACACATTCTGCAGACCTTTCAAGAATACATGAAGGACTTTGGACACTTTGGTTTATGTGTGGATACCCTCAACATATTACGAGGTAAGTGTGACGTTGTTTTGAGCTGTGCAAGACTTTAAAATGTTGTGTTTTTGAAATGTGTGTAACCGCCGAAAAACGATGCCCGCATCTTTCATATTGCATAGCTGATATGGCTAACGAGGCTAACGTGATATTATCAAACTTTCTCAAAACGCATCCTTTTGCCTTGATTTTGCTCTCGGGTGACTGTATTTCATCCCAAACATGCAAAAATCAGGCAAACTTGTTCCAACTCCGGATAAATCCTTTTTTAAGGTTTTAAACAAATTCAGTCTGCCAATTAGCAGGATTTACAACACTGTCATTCATCTATTCTTCAGCACTTTGAAGGGGTCATATGGGAGCCGGCGCTTCCAAAGATAAACAGTAACACGCGCAGTGTCAAGGAGCCAAACACCCACCCAGTTTAACCTGCTGCCTGACACTAGCCTGACAGATGTGTGGTGTGGGAATGCTGCAGGGAAGGTAGGCTTGATGGGGCAGGGTCAGTGGGTTAAGACATCCAATGTTTCTGAGCCGTTTTCTTGTCTATCCTTGAATTTCTTATTCCCAGTATTTTAATCTGCTTTGTTTTTATTAGTGTTGTCGTTCTGTGGTGCTGCTGCAACCTCCCTGTCTCCAAGACAAATTTCTCCCTGGTGGAGACTAATTAAGAAACCTAACCTAACCTAATTCCACAGCACTTTGAGGTGACCATATGGGAGCTTCCAAAGACACACAGACAGGCAGAAGGCAGCAAAACAAGCAACCAGTCAAACATGTTGCGTCAAACCTGCCGTAGCCTCCTGACAGATGTGGTCGGGGGGATGCTGCATGGATATGACAGGGAATGCTGCATGGGATATTTCCCTTTTGTAAGTTCATTCACAAAGACAGGGGCAATACAAATCAATAGAAACGTGTCTTATTAAAAACACTTTGTGGGAATATACGCAAACAACAATATGCCAAAGGGCCAGTCGAACAACATGATTCTGATAGCTATAATGGAATGCATAAAAGGTGTATGGTACACTAGTCAAAACACATTCAGAAAGACAATAAGCATGGTTATCGTGTTTTTCAAACATTATTTTTAGCTCCAAAATAGACCGTTTAAATGACAAGGCAAAGCAGATGGAGCAGCCCTACCTCATTGGCAAGCTTCAGGTGCAGACTTCTCCAGTAGAGCGGTGGAATGTTTGCGGCTTTTAATGCAGGCTCGTGCACACTAACGAAAAGATTGTATTCCTCGTCATCATGATCGCTGCCGTTCAACATGATTGAAAATAAATATACCGGTATGACAAACACTTTTCAGTGAATGAGAGCCTGCCTGGGGGACTCGTACACGTGAAAGAGGAATGAGGAAGCCCAATGTTTTTCTCTGACATTTTGACAGCTGTGTCAAAAGAACTAGCGCCCTCTACAGGCTCGGAAAACAGAACAGCATCTTCCTCACATCCACAGATCCACTTCCATACACGTTTGACAAACGACAGCATCTGTACATTTATAACAATTAACACACATTACGGATTTGGTCATTTTGTGCACTTCTTTCAGGGAGAGGGAGGCGGAGGAGGAGTGAGAGGAGGAGGATGAAGAAGAAGAGTTTGTTCTGTTCTCCAAACCAGCAGATGGCGCTAAGAGCTCCCAAACCATATTCAGAAAACAACACTGGACTTCCTCGCGTCCATGGTCCTGCCGCTGCTGAACGCCATGGGTATGCCACTTACTTTTTGTCTGAAGGGACGCAAAACGTCCTTAATTAGTGATAAATGTAAGAAAATATACAGTAGTAGAAGATGAAGTAGCATGGAAATTCCTTGAATCCATTTAAGATGGGATATATAGCTTGCTATGCCATTGACTTAGTAGGCTACTACATCAACAGCCTACTGGAGGCGATGAGTTGGGACGTTGTCTTCAAGTAGGCTACCCTCTGCGAAAGTAAAGTTGTTCAATAATAAATAATCCCAAGTCACTTGAGAACAACATGTTTCGTTCGGCTACGACTCGACATAACCGTATGAGCGAAATTAAACGACCATTTATGTGGGTGCATCACGTTATTTCCAGTTGACTGAACATTGTAGTTGCGTCTCATATGGTGCACTTCGGGCACTATGTTTCAGTGCGTAATTAATAGCTACGCCATGCGCACTGAAACATGAACACTGCACCGTTTGAGATGTAGCTGTTTGCTGTATAGATAAGAAAGAATAGAGCTCTAAGCTGAGTTGCTCTGTGGGCCATGCACATTGAATTTAGAACTTCCTACATTCCAGTATCATGGGAAATCCCCTGAGGGAAAGTGTAACAATTAAAACCTATGCTTGAATACAATCATAGCATACTACAAAAGTGCAAAACTTTCCTTCTTTCTTGTGAATCGTACGCTCCATAACATAAGGGATAACTTAATCCTGTTTTGGGAAGCCGTGCCCCAACGGTTAAGGAGTTGGTTTTTCAATCTGGGGGTAGGTTTGAATCCCACCTAACCTCTCTCTCCTCCATCCATGGCTGAAGTGTCCTTGAGCCAGGGCCATGTACCTAACCCCACCATGCTCCAGGGACCGTAACCAATACCTTGAAAAATAATAACTGTAAGTCGTTTTGGATAAAAGCGTCAGCTAAGTATAGGGTTGCCAACTCTGTGTGGAAAAAATACATGACACTATTCTCACAGGGTTCTGGGGGCCCTCCCCCATAAAATGTAGTATTCCTGCATTTCAATCAAATTATGTCCCCTTTTCGCTGAAAATGGAACCGTGCTTATGTTTCGTATACAGGCCAATTACGTATTTCAAGGGACGGTTGGTAACCCTAGTGGAAAGTGTAATGTAATGCAATGTAATTTTCTGCCCTGTTTCAGATTCCTCGGCACCTCCCTTGCCTGTTGTATCTTTGTTTTTTAACGTGTTGCTTTATGTGATATGGAAACCCAGGGTCTTAAATGAAGAACATAATTGAATTGAAATGATAAAAGCGCCAGCCAAGTGTAATGCAATGTAAATTTTGTCTTGCCCTGTTTCAGATACCTCCTCGACGCCTCCCTTGGCATCTCTCCGCCTGTTGCTGTCTCCTGTGCGGCTGGTGTCGGCCTGCCTGTGGCAGATCGTGGAGGGACAGCACCTGGAGCACTACGAGCAGCTGGAGAACTTTGTGACTCTGGTGACTAAGATTGTTCCAGACGTGCTGAGCCCGAGACAGACGGCCACGCTCATCATGGGGCTTAGAGCAAAGGTGAGGAGATTTGCCCACCACATGCGGCCCAGATGCAGTCCACATGCGGCTCAGGCGTAGCCCCCAACTTTAGCCCTATTACAGTTTTGATACTGCAGTACAACACATGACTTTCTTGTGAATCCTCTGCTTTTCTTCTACACTCACATAAAATGTGGTTAGGTTTTAGGTTAATGGAACATGTTATTCCATTGCACATGTTGTAAAAGTTGTTTGTAGACTAAAGCCTGATACATAGTCATACTGTGCAGACTTGGGTTAAAGCATAGACTTACTGTCAGCGGGGTGTATATTCCTCATAGTCCTCCTACGTGCGCGAATGCAGGAAAGGGCGTGGTGTTTTTTTCCCGCCGAGAATTTAATGACGTCAATTCACCTCCGTGATAACAGGGGGCGAACTAACTCATTCAGTTGAGCCCAGTCCCTAGAATGAATCACAAAGCTAACCAGCTGGCTATCTAAAACGTAATATTCCACTAGTAGCCTACTTCTAAAAGTTGGGGCATAATTAAATGGTACAACATCAGTTTCTTTTTAGTCAAGTGTTACATGAGATTAAGACAGATAGGGCTGTCCCTAAAGATTATTTTCCTCCCGATTATTCTATCAACTATTTTTTTCGAATAGTCGCGATTATTATTATTTTTTTTGGAAGGGAAAAACTGTGATATGCCACTTCATTTTGACCTGAAAAATAACAGACAAATAAAGCAGAGTGCACATAGGGCCTATTAGGACAATGATTTCTAAAAAAAAAAAAGAAAAAAGAAAAAAAAAGGGGACATTGTATAAATTAGTCATAGACTATAATACATAGGCCTACAGGCCTAATATAATATCTATTTGTTTCAGTTCAAATCAAGTAAGCTTATTAGCCTACATTAGGCCTAAGTAAGTTATACAGTATTAGGAAAGTGGAAACAAATATGGGCCACTATAGGTTAGGGTAAAGGCTACCAGAGATTTTATGAGTAGCCTGCAAGGAAAGAACGTCGAGGCTACTCTGTCCATGTCATTCTGTTGACGCACCAAAACCCAGCTGGTCCCTAATAACGCGCTATCCCCTTTCTGTCGCTAATATAGACCCAGTTAGTAATTGCAGCACGACATAATTATGACTTATTATATTATTAGAATAATATTACTATTTATTTAGACCTGCAGTCGGCACAAACAATATTGAATAGTGCGAGGTGAACTTCGTGCACCGTCCGTGGAGGAGAAGGGAAGAGACCTTTCTGAATCAGGCATGCATTCCTCTCACTCCTCCACATCTCACGCTGTTGGCCGGAATATGCACTCTTCTGTTGTCTTCATTTACTTTTTAACTTTGTATACAAGCTCTTCTACAAACACCCCGACCACTGTCACCCTAAAGGTGTTGAATATTGCGTCTATAACAGGCACATTACGAATCATTGCTTTATCTCCCTGTCGTTGCTATGCACGCCGCCAGCATAGCGACAGTATAAAGCAGTGTGAAATATACCGCGCGTCTCGATCTGAAAAACTTTCACTTCCTCAATAAATATAGTCTCCTACAGAAACACAACCAGGTATTGTGCCTTGTCTTTAAAATATCGCCACACTTTAGATGTCTTTGTCCGTTTATTGGGCTGATAAGTGGTGCCACTGTTTCCTTCATCTTTGTTTGACACTGACACTCTCGGACGTGCAGCCCCTGTCATTTTCTCCACTTCTGTTTTCAGCACGTAGGCTACCTCGCGTCTCGCACAAATCACTTTTTTTTCATTGGGCTGATTAGTGGTGTCACTCAGGCTTTCAGCCTCTGCCATTTTCTTCGCTTCTGTTTCTTCTGTCACGTCTACCTCGCGGCTCGCGCAAGTCACTTTTTTTTTTTTGTTTGTTTTTTTTGCGCAAATCACGTAAACGACGGTATGTTGAACACGCCGACTTATTTACGCAATCGACGTAATCGATTACGTCGAATAGTCGGGACAGCCCTAAAGACAGAGACATAGAGACAGAGCCAGAGAGACAAAGACACATAGCAATATGCAGAGAACGTTTATGAGAATGCCCACTGGCTGGTGGCCAGGAGTGGCACTGCAGCCATGTTCTCGCAGCCAAGTAAATCATGAATGGGTACCAATGGGGTTGTACGCTTCTCATAGTTGTATCTGCCCGTGTGATTTTTCCCCCTGGAAATAATGAAGTCGCGTTCGATAGATAGGAGTAAGTGAAAGCATTTGCTGACACGTTTGTGTAAAAGTATAATAACTTTTCCCTCCACTTTATTCCTAACCAACGACGGAAAGGAGTGGGCATTTGAAACAGAAGCAGTGTTAACTTAACTTAAGACACAGGAAAGGCAAATGGCATGATACAGATGAGGAGATGCAAATGAATAAATGTTATATGACAATTTAATTATCAACTGCAAGGTAACATTACATTTAACTCAAGGCTACTGTAGGTAGGATACAGTGAAATCAAATACAGTTTACCCAAGATAGATAGACAGACAGAGAGAGAGAAAGAGAGAGGGAGAGAGGGAGAGAAAGACAGAGATTGGAGCCCCTTTAGAGATGGAAAGAGACTCTCAGAGGAATTTTTGAGGTGAGCTTATATACGGCAACCCCCCACCCCAAAAGTGTCCTTTGTCTTGCTAGGGCCAGTGACACCCCAGGGGTTTGAGCCACCACATGGACCCCTTAAGTCAACTTTACTGAGATAACAGCAAACAGTGACAGCAACAATATCAGTTCTGGGTCATCCAATAATCTCCATATTTACATTTGCATCTTGTCAAGTGTTAGATTCGTGAAAATGACCCTTATTTCAACTATAGCAATGACATAACATCGACTTTACGGCACTACTCCATTTGTTTTGTAGTTTTAAGTCTGACTTCAGATGTCGATGTGTTTAAAGTTATGTTAGGATTGTTGCGGACACCTGTTATTTATTGCATTTAAGGTGGTGGAAAAGCGGTACGTGTAAATGGGGTAAAGGAAATGACTGCGCTCATCCTTAAGAATTTGGGCACCTTCAATTAACATGTTGGATGGTGGTGGGGGGTTTTGAGGTGTGTGACCGTAGATGTCTCTGCTAGGATCAGTCAGAGTACGTCTCTCGTCAGCTCTGGTCGTGAATAGTCGCAGAGATTCCTCAGCCAGCAGGTATTAGCCAAATGCTAGCGTGTTGCAGGACAAAACTAACACGTCTTTGGGAGAACAACGCCATGTCAGGAACCTTTAAATTCACTTCTAATATAACTTCCATGATAAGGTACAGAATGTGCACACATCTTTACAAACCAGAGAACAGAACCGTCACAAATCCTTGCTGAGCCATTTAGCCCAATAGGCTCCCATTCATATTTTACTTGGCTGCGTTTGCCAACGGGGCTATAATGGGAGCCAATGAGAGATACCTTTCTCATAGGTTAGACGTTATCGCTATATATACGCTATATGTAAGCAGTGGCAGCAATTACACTCTAATCGGGCATGTTAACAATCGCAGCTGTTACACTCTAATCTGGCATGATGATAACAATGGCAGCCATTACACTCTATACACACTATACTTCGCCATGACAATATAAGGCTTGTTATCCACAGCCATTCCAACATTTCTAAGCATTAACAGCTTCACATTAGCGATACTTAGTGTAGTGTAATGTAGTAATAGTTCAGCAATAGAGTTTCTCAACAAGGGGGTGTTGGGCAGCCATAGGGGGGGATTGAGAAGGACACAGTAGAGGGTGCAGTGCTTAGTTTCCATTGGGCGACATTAGTCCATTTTATTTTTTGATACTATTACTGACATTGGCAGAATTATTAGGGGGGCGTTGCAGGGCTTATGTTGAGGTCCAGGGGGTGCAATTCAAGAAAGGTTGAGAACCACTGTTGTAAAGTTGCCCTTGATGTGTGCTGTTGTTTCTTTACAGTACATGCTCTGGGTCTCTGTATTTGTAAAATAATTCATTGATTTCCTGATCACTTCACCCATTTAGGGAATATACTACAGAAACACTCCTTGCTCCATGAAAAAAAACACTTGATTTAAGAAATAGTCATATACACAAAATAACTGATACATTTCTGAAGGATTTTCAAGTTGTAATAAAGTAATCAACGTGTGCAAAGCAAAGGAATAAAATCATAATATGAATGAGGAAAAGCAACACTTGAAAACTGTGAATAAAGTTTCTATGGTGTATATGTGTTGAGAGGCTGGGTTATCTAACGTTTTAGGCACTGTTAATTGCAGTCAATGTGAATGTTCTGATGCCTGTTGAGATCACCTTTCTGTACAAAGCCTTTTCCAAATGCAGCTCACTGGTAAGGCCTTTCCCCAGTATGGGTTGTCTGGTGAGTAATGAGATTACATTTCCTTGTAAACCCTTTTCCACATCTAGCACAAAGGAAAGGCCTTTCCCCTGTATGGGTTGTCTGATGAGTATTGAGAGTACTTTTCTGTGTAAACCCTCTTCCACATGTAGTACACTGGTAAGGTCTTTCCCCAGTATGGGCTCTCTGGTGAGCATTGAGAGTACTTTTCTGTGTAAACCCTTTTCCACATGTAGTACACTGGTAAGGTCTTTCCCCAGTATGGGTTTTTTGATGAGCAATGAGATTACATTTCTGTGTGAACCCTTTTCCACATGTAGTACACTGGTAAGGCTTTTCACCAGTATGGGTTTTTTGATGCCTGATGAGGGCCCTTTTCTCTACAAAGCTTTTCCCACATGTAGTACACTGGTAAGGCCTTTCCCCAGTATGGGTTCTCTGATGCCTGATGAGATCATATTTCTGTGAAAAGCCTTTCCCACATGTAGTACACTGGTAAGGCTTTTCCCCAGTATGGATTCTCTGATGCCTGATGAGATCATGTTTCTTTGTAAAGCCTTTCCCACATGTAGCACACTGGTGAGGTCTTTCCAAAGTAAGGACAC
The DNA here is from genome assembly GCF_034702125.1 of Engraulis encrasicolus. Classification (NCBI taxonomy): domain Eukaryota; kingdom Metazoa; phylum Chordata; class Actinopteri; order Clupeiformes; family Engraulidae; genus Engraulis; species Engraulis encrasicolus. Next base: position 45,880,438 of record NC_085871.1, on the reverse strand, counting down.
TCTGATGGGTGATGATATAATTTTTCCGTACAAAGCCTTGTCCACATGTAACATGCTGGTAATGCTCCTCTGCTGTATGGGTTCTCTTGTGCTTTGATGATAAGTCTTTTGTTTCACAGTTCTTTTCACCCGTGGTACCTGAGGAAGAAAAACATATAAATGAGTTTTAAAGTCACAATCCACAAACCAACCAACCCAAATTAAGTGATTATTTACAATGAATTTTGTTCAAAGACATTAATCAATAGCTGGATGAATTTACATGGGGGTCAAATCATGCTATTGTCACAGGGGTGACTAGGCAAGTGGGGGAGGGAACAAAAAAAAGAACTTGTTTCTCGTGGGGATGTTTTTAGTGATGGACCTGGACTGAAACAGAGGAGTTGGTTTGTTTTTATTTTGGTGCGCAGCCTTTTTAATTACGAGACAATTGGATGCAGGTGACGGGTGGCAAAGAGATGGAAGTGATTGGTGCGAACTGGACAGGTGAGGGTTTTAATGACGGATGTGAAACGGAGCGACAGACTGGACGGGGGGAGAGAAGACGCCGACAGCAGAGAAACCGCGGAGGGCGCCGGAGAAGTGGCTGCGGCCGAGCAGCTGTGCAGGAGGGGGTCGTGGGGAGGCCCTACCGGTATCCGGACAGAGCCAAGCAACGGTGGGGTACGCGAAGATGATCCTATGGATCCGGACGACGGAGGCCTGTGGCGTGACCGATGAAGTGCTGGCATACTGCCCGATGGCGCACGTCTCGAGTGCAGGTCTGATGCACCGCGTTGGAAACTCTGGAGGGGTGAAATGACGTTCACCCCTCAATGAGTTAAGTAACCGATTCGTACCTCAAATGCACTGGTGTCTGTGACCTCCCATTGAAGTCCCGCTCCCGGAATGCACAGGCTGCGCCCAGCCACTAGTCTCCTCCGCGCTTTTGCTCTCTCTCTCTCTCTTTCTCTCTCTCTCTCTCTCTGCCTTCCACTGGGCGAGTTAATACAGTGTGATAGTTATTATTCTCGTAGACCTGCCTACACCAGCCACGCTAGAATGGAGTGCTGTTTATTAAGTTTGCTGTGTGCCTCTGTACTGGTTTTGCCGAGTAGCCTAACTAGACCCGATTGCAGTGTTTTTAAATAGCACTTTTGAGTGAGACTTTTACGCACATGTTTTAAAACGGTGCACCCTCTTGTGTGATGTCTCGGCAGTTTTGCACCTTATCTATATTCATAACAAGTAAACTATGTGAAGACTCGAACCAGAACCCTGGCTGATAACTCCTCCCTCTGTTCCCCAGCTACACCAACGCGACGAGAGGAAGAAGCCTTCTCCACCTCCAGTCTGCCCTCCCTCTCCAACGACCACCCCTGCAGCGCACCTGACCAAACGGACTGATGGACAGAGCCCCTCCTGGGCGTAACAGACTTTCATGGACAATCAAGCCCCCCGGGGCATAGTGACTGGGTTTGGGTTAGGGTAAAGAAAAGAAAATAACACTTGACTAAAACGTATCCCTTGTCTCCTCGCATGTGTTGTTGTGTACAGTGTTCTCCTCCGGGTGGTAGTTGGTTAAATGGGGGCGCCGTCCAAAAATATGTGCGCCCCCTACCTGTGACACTATACGACAACAGATGACACAGAGTTCACTAGCCTATCAAAATAAAAGTTGTAAATTGTTAAAGGAAAAGTTGGATTTTTATTTTTTAGAATTACGGTTTTTTTTTTTACACCAAGGCTCCCCGACCCACCCATGACCCTTCCGCGACCCACTTTTGGGTCTCGACCCACCAGTTGAGAAACACTGGTTTAAAGGACACTCCTTCAAATGTATGTCAATAACGTTCCCAACTTCTTGGAACCTGTGACATGCTCAGCTCAATATTTAAATACAATAATGAGGCGAACACAACACTTGTGTATTATGATATATAATGAAGTTGAAAAAGTGAAATAAAAATCCTGAGAACATGAACTTGAATTATGAAATGAACTATCAAATTCCAATTTTTCATCATGACACATGAAAAGGACCATACATTACCATACATTTTCAATTTCTAGAAATAATCTGCATTTAACCACATGACACCACTCTCGATTAAATGGTGCAAAAAACATACAAAACAATGTAATAAATAAATAAATAAAAAATGTTTGTCCACTCAGATTCCCTTTGTGTTCTTAACTCATTGGCTGCCAGCCATTTTCATAAAAGAGTACCTCGGAGTGCCAGCCATTTTTCAGCATTTTGGGTGTTTTTTGGAGGCTCACAGAAAATTGAGTTCTGTGTCTATGTCAACACCATACCTATCAAAACACAGATTAGACGCTCATCTGTCATCAGAAAAAAACGGTGTCTCTCTACCCCTTTCCGTTCTTTCATAATCATCTGTTGAAATTAAGTGGAATTCGCCAAAATGCTGCTTTCTAGCCAAAAAGCTGAGAAAACGCCATTTGAAGTAGAACTATAACTGCAAATGTTTTTGCCCGTAATGGCATCGTCCTAACAACTCCAAACCTATCAGCTGCTATTACACAGTCTTCTGTCATCTGTAGCCTGAACAAAAAGATCATTTGTATGACCTTTTCAACCTAATATACTGAAATATAACGGGGGACTCGAAAACAAGGGTGTTTTGGTTTAGTTGCTGGCGCGCAGCATGGATCATGACAGCAGTTGCCCCTAACTCCGGTAACTCCCTCCCTCTCCCTCTCCCTCTCTCTCTCCCCTCCTTGGAGAACGAATCACAGCTGGTTTATTTCCTCCAGAAATAGTACCGTGTTGTGTCTTGTGGGGAGGGAGGCAGGTAGGCAGGCAGCACCGCTTAGCGTAGCTTACTGCAGCTTCTTTGGCAGAGCGGACAATTTGCAGATTGATGATTACTGTCATCATGGTTCTGCTATAGTGATCTTGTCATATATTGTTCAATGAATTTTCTTTTGATAAAGTACTGATCACACATCCAACATTTCACAAGCCGATTGGAGTGGTGAATGCTAGCTGGTCTGAGGCTAAGTGCAATGCTTTCTAATGTGAGCTGAATGCATCTGACCAGACACAAAGGCTACTCTGTTCCAAGAATCTGCAACCCCCCTGTCTTTTTTGATGATACAGTAAGCTGATCATACTATACAGATCCATAAAAATAACTGTGGATTGAGTAAAATAGTAAGTCAATAGTTGACTTACCAAGGCTCCTTTATTTAGGCTTAGTTGTAAGTTGTTAGCGATTTCGTGCTAGCTAGCTAGCTAGCGTAGCAAACTTTATGCCCAAGTTACCTCAGTTGGGACATATCACCACTAGTCCCGTGCATTCTCCTGTTAGATGATATTTTGTAAGCAACATCCTGATGTTGTGTAGGCTGATCACATTATCCAAAATGAAAGGTTGTCACACAGATCATCTCATGGTGTATTTTGGGCAAGTTAGCTACAATGCCTTCTAGCTAGATGGCAACAGGGGATTGTATTTTGGTCATGAGAGGAAGGGTTTTTTTTTTGGTCAGGCTCTGACACTAAACTCAGTAGCCTACCTGTGTTAAAATCAGAGGGCAAGAAAGTAGACTACTGTCACAGGTGATACGCCCTGAAGAAGGCCATAAGGGCCGAAACGCGTAGGCATTGTAGCCAAATAAAAAAGTAAAAAAATTGCAACCTTGAGTGCCTCAGCATCTGTCTTCCTGGACCAAGTTTGAGAGCCCCTACACTGATGAGCACCAAGGAAAAAAGGTGAAGACCCAGAAGCACTCCAATTACCTGCTTGTGTTTGATACTGTCACAGGTGCTTTACTTTCAAAAATGATTTTGCTATGCTACTTTTGAGATTATATTATAATAGTAAAAAAGGGGTGTTTTTGTCTTGACATTTCATCTTGCTCTGAGCTAAAGCCCTGCCTTGACTGTTCCTAAGGACACTTCTGCCACCTACAGGAACAGTTAGAAAATGCCTAGAGGCTTGAAATTCATACAGAAGATAGGTCAGACCGTCCTCGAGGCCTGGCTGTAAAAAAACGCAATTGTCGGCGAACGACGTCGAAGGTAGGGGGCGTCACTATTTGAAATTACGTCATTCGACGGCCAAGGCAGCCAATGAGTTAAATTTGCCAAGCTTTCGGTCAACTGACCATCCTCAGGGAGCTTGGTAAAGTAAAGATCACAAAGAGGATCTACGTGGGCAGACATTTATCTTTCATTTGTCACAGAATAACTAGAAATGGACATTTTTAGCTTCAAAACATACTGTACTTTGGTCATTTTAAAACATATTCATGAAAAGATCTAATTTGACAAAAGGCAGCATAGATTTTAGCATTAAGCATCTAGTTTTTATGTTGTGAAACGTACCTGCTGGAGCCATGTCTGCATTGTGTCCCGTTAGGGAAGAATCTGTTTCACATTTCATGTCCAGAGCTTCTTCTTTAACGTCTGATGTCTCAGTTTCATTCTCTTCCTCCTTTGGTCTGTACAAATACTCCGGGAGGAAATCATAAATGTCTTCTTCTTTAACCACCTTCAAGGAAACAGACTGTTGTGAAGGAGTTAAAGGCTGAATTGTAGAGATGTCACTAAATTGCATGACATGAAACTTCTCTTCTCTTTCAACTTCAGGTGACAAACCTGGTTCTTCTTTGCAAATTGGTGTCCAAGTACAACTATCTTTCGTTTCTGTAGACAAATGGTCGGGTAGAAAGTCATAAATGTCCTCTTCCTTTATGTGAGTCATGTTCATTGTGAGTTGTGATGAGCGTCTATGAAGATTCTCAGTCATTCAGGTTCTGATAGCCATAGGATAGTACTGTTTGCAGATGGCCTCTTTTAACCAAGTCTTCTGCAGTTCTGATCTAATGTTAAGGAGACAGGAGCTTTATGGGCCACTCCTGTAGAAACGAAGCTGTAGACCACTCCCCTCATTAGTTGACAAAAATGTCAACCATCAAGGTGTAAATGGGAGGATCGTTAAGGTTTCAGGATCCAGATGGTGATAACAGCTATAGATGTGAAACGTCATTTGAATTCCACTAATGGTGCTGCTATCCAGTGTGAGTGATTGTACAACTCCTCAAGGGGTTAGCAATGGTTTGTGACCAAGATCATGCTTCCAGCTGAAAAGGTTCTTGTGCAGTAATATTTTATTTGGAGGTTGTGTTTTGGGTAACCAAAAGGTCCCTTTCGGAGTCTCAAAAAAAACACATGGCAAAATGCATGTGCATATCCACACAAAAGTGGATTTGGAAAGGTCAAAGACAGCTGTGTCAAACGGCTTCAGTGGGCCAGGGCATGAGTCTCAACTGTGTTTCCAAGGTGTGTTTCCATTTTGATGACCACGTATAAGGAAAGAAAATGCTAGCCCTTGAAACTCATTGGCAGTACATCAAACTCTTTCTCTCACTTCCTGTTGATTCTAAAGAGTTTTTGCTTTCGGATGATATCAGCCATTCCATTATAGATTAAAGAATGCAGGCACAGGAACCATTGAAGCAGCCGTTATACAAAACCTCAAAAATCCAGATTCTGGTAGCCGTAGGATCTGACTGCAGTTTCCCCCTTTTAACCAAATGCTCTGCAGTTCTGATATACTGTTAAGGAGACAGGAGCTTGGAACACCACTCGCCTCATTAGTTGACAAATAGGTCACCCATGAATGTGTAAATGGGAGGATTGTAGTGGTTTCAGGATCCAGAGGGTGACAACTGCTATAAAAGTGGAAAGTAATTTGAATCCCACTACCGGTGCTGCTATCCTGCCTGAGTGGTTTGTAACTGTTTTAGTTGTGGCTGTAGTGTGATCAGGCCTTTCCACAGGTTGGAAATATGGATTCTCTTTACTGTATGGCGTTACCTCATGACAACATTTCACAAAGAGTTTTTACACATCTAATATTTTTCATGGTATGCTATTATTTGTCTCCATAAGACTCCATCACCACCCTTTCCTTGCTATCTAAGGTAGTGATGGGCAGCCTGGAGCCATTAGTTACAATTCGTTGCCACATCCCAAATGACATGATTTTCCCTGTCCAATTCACTCAGTTTGTCAATCATTACATTGTTTTGAAGAATAGGGCTGAGCAATGCACAGGGGCATCACTATAACAACAATACATGAACAGAAATACTCCAAAAGCTCATCAGGCCAGGTTGAAATACTCCAAACTCTAATTAAGCCTGGTTGAAATATGTGTATAGTGAGGAGTAGTTCTGTATCAGTTATATAGGAATCAATTACTGGTGTCACGTTTACCTCTAATCAGTGTGCGATTTGTCGGAAAATCAGAAGGGGGGATATTTTTCAGATTTTAAGCAATATCAATGGAGTTACATTAAACTGTGATTAAAATTGAGTAGAAAAAGTTGAAATATCAAGACCAGAAGTGGGGACAATCCCCCCCATCCCCCCCTACAAATCGCACCCTGCCTCTAATGCACTTAACTACTGCTGCTACAGCTGAGTGTTATGCTACAAACACAATTTAATTGCCTTTGCGACAATGACAATAAACTGTCAAATCTCAAATGTTGAATCTCCAGTCACTCATTCTCTGTATCTGCTCCTCGCTCAATTTTAGGGTATGGGGCCCTTTCATATGATTGGGCTCGACCAAAGCAGTCAGTCGCGCTACACCCATGGGAGTCAAACATAAAGTTGTCCATTCCACATGCAGTGCACGGGCTTTTCCCCTGTGCAGACTATCTGCCGATACCACAGAAGAAACTACTACTGACTAAGCAATCTACTGATACCCATAAAGTAAACAGATTTAATGTGGAAAAACAATTAAAATGTGGGTGGAACAGCCTGAATGGCCATTCACACCTGGGACCTAGTAGTAGCTAGCCAGCTAAATCAGTCATTACAAACTCAAAGCTAGTTGACTAGTCACCTGAAACGTAATTCTACCACTAACAAAGATGCTTCTTGCTATTAATTTAAACAGTTGTGGCGTAATTAGACATGAATGATAGCAAACAAGATTCTCTCTTTATTCATGTTTTACAGTTCAGGTGGTTAAAATGCCAAACAAAAGCCGTTTTTAAATAGAATAGATACATCTAATGGCCATATTAACAGCTAGCTTAGCAACTGTCAGCCAAACCCATTCAAACTCTACAGGACATTAGCAAACCCTGTTTTAATGAGCTAGCTGCCACACTACAAACGAACAAAGAGGCTTAATTGCTACTACCACACCACAAACTTATATCATTTTCATGATGGCCTTTGATGGATATTTTTAATTTGTTTTTTTTGGAAGTTGTACTACTGAAATAAAACACAGTTTCTCTTCTCCCTGTCAAGTAAACTCCAGTGATTTCCTGCCAAGTCAACCGCATCGTGTTTTTCCTTTTCCTTCAAACCTCCGCGGTAGGGTAGAAGAATAGAACACCACTGACCTATCAGGTGCAAGTACTCGCTGAACTGCTGCAAGCACATTGACCAATCACAGTGCAAGAGCATAGCTCAGCTCACGGACATTTCAGCCTGGGAGAACCATGCGTCTACCGCAGCCAGGGGTTGTTTTATCAGTGCACAGGGGGGCGTGGTGGCTACTTTTCTATGCTTCACCTCCGTGGAGGTGCTACTATGAATCCCCCTTAAGACTACTGATTTGAAGTGTCATTTCCGTGTTAGTGATGGCTGAAACCGTGCGGCCAGTTTTTGGTTTCGAAGTGTGGGCCAAATTACATTCTAATTTAATTGCTCTGGCCTATGGCATAGGATTCTTTCCAATACCCTAACTCAGTGGTTCCCAACCTATGGGTCAGGACCCACCTTATGGGTCGCCAAAGATCCACAGGGGGTCGCGGAGCCCTCTTGATTTTAAGGGGTTTCATTTTAAATATATATAGCCCATGTTGAATAATAGACAAAGCATTTAACTAATAAATGCATAGAAGCAACAAATTGTAAGTGCTACATTAAACATTTATTCTATATTTGACCAAAGACGAATTCAGGAATAAAATAACTAAAATTAGTTTTCGCAGGAAACAGAGGGCATCTTGTGACTCCGTCTCGTGCGGGCGCTCGCGTGGTTGGGTCACCAAAGCTTACAATAGTGAAAACATGGGTCCCTTAAGAAAAAGGTTGGGAACCACTGCCCTAACTTCTGTCCTCCCCAACTGCTTGTGGTTCGTGGTGATGTCACAAGACGTCATTGATGATAAAAGTTTAATTCAATATGTCACAAAATGTGCAATTTAAAGGTCCTTTTGCCCAGTGGCACTGGATGGCCATTGATTTTTTTTTTTTTTTAATCATGATTTCAGGTGTTGTTGGAGATGTGCAGAGGCGACCTACCCGTTGACTCTGAGACTGTTAAGAATCACCTGCAGCAAATGCAGTCTACTGATCCTGTACAGGTGAGTGTGGACATTAATCACTATAATGGATTTGTGTATTGTGTCTGTGTGGACATTAAAGGGGTATGCCACTATTTTGGGGCTTAATACAGGTAAAATCGTTGGCTGGGATTTACAGTATATAGGTGGTAAAGTGTCTTATTTTTCTTGTAAGCCGTTGTCTTGCTTTACGACAAGTTAAAAGAGGGAGTATGTCGCTAAGCTAGTGAAAGTCAATGGATCCGTGTAGCATTGCTACATGCTACACGGATCCATTGACTTTCATTAGCTTAGCGGCAAAAAATAAGACACTTTACCACCTATATAATCCCTGGCCAACGATTTTAACTGTATTAAGCCCCAAAATAGTGGAAACCTCCTTTAATATTTTGCTTCTCTTGTGGCGTCACAATGTCTGCTTCACCTCTGTCCTACAGTCAAAGAATTCAGAAATGGATCGTTTTCAAACAGACTTCTTGAATCTTATTTTAAGTCTGTTGGAAGACCCAGCCAAAAAGGAAGACTTCTTTCAGGTAATGGATGTCAAAACCTCACGTCAGTATTTCTTTCGTCCCCTGAAAAGAGACCGATTTTGTGTTTTGAATGTTATTTCTACAGTTGTTTAATCAAAAATGTATACTTTTATAGTGTTTAATGTCATATTTCGTATACAACTGCACACCAAAGCCTTTCCAAAGAGGATAGCCACATGTGATGTTACCTTCCATCATCTCACTAACCACAATTCTGCAAGAAACACTGCATCTTTAGAATGACTTTAGACTGACCATTTGTCTAGCCAATCTGTATTCTACTGACCAATAACTGTGATCATGCATGGGCAATGTTGTTTCCCCACTCCCTCGTGTGTCTTCTAGAATTCTGTGCGTGTGTAAATCAGTTTTTGTATGGGTTTTGATTGGGGGGTGTCCAGGTGGAAATAATTAATGTTTCTAAAGTTAAAGTTAAAGTTTAAAGGTTTTTTTTATTCCTCCAGAGAGTCTATCCCGTGGAGTATGGAGCTGACTTTGACAAGGCTCTGCAGGTCCTGGTGGCGTATTTCATCTCCAGGCTGGAGCTGCTGCTCCCCACGCCGAACTTCAAACAGGTGAGTTTAGTGAAGTTTAATGTTTATTTGACAGGGACAGTGCACAACGTACAGTTGAGCCAGATTATAGCCATCTGGACAGGATGGACAATCAACCATGGCAGTGTTTGGCCTACACATTGACAAAGAACATGTGCACAAATGCTCTCTCTCTCTCTCTCTCTCTCTCTCTCTCTCTCTCTCTCTCTCTCTCTCTCTCTTCCTCTCTCTCTCTCCCTCCCTCTCCCCCTCTCCCTCTCTCTCTCTCTCTCTCTCTCTCTTTCTCTCTCTCTCTCTCTCCTCATCAGGTTGCCTCCTGGATGAGTGGCTCGTATCTCTGGGATGAGTGTCATCAGTACATCACCAAGACAGAGCACCTCCAGCATCTCATACAGCACAACAGCGACACGCCTCTCAACAGCAACGGTACTTATTTAAAACATTTTTAAACGGTACTTTTTTTAGAAGACATTTTTTTTTCATTTATTTATTTTTGAAAGATACTTTATGGGCTTTTTGCCTTTAATGCAGATAGGTTAGTGAAGAGTGACAGGAAGTGAGTGTGGTGAGACAGAGACAGGGTGGGGTTGGTGAAATGACCCTAGCGGGATTCGAACCTGGGTGCCCCTGGGCGTACAAGCCCATATGTGGGGGGCTTGGTGAGCCCCCTCTTTTGGTCTTTTATGACTTAATTCATGATAATACAGTGTGACAGGAAAAGAGTGGGGAGAGAGAAAGATGGGGCAGGATTGGCAATTGACTTGGGCTGGAATCGAAGCCAGGTCGCCAGAGCAGCAGCCCTATGGCCTTTGATCTATGGCCACTGTAGCTAATAGTTGTCCCTGAGCCTACTGAATCTTAACTAGCACAGTTTTGACACCAGGGTCTTTCCTTTACCATACTATACTCCAAAAAGATGTCTACCAGGTGTTCCTTCTTTTAAATCTGATACCATCTGATCCAACTCCTCATGTTGTGTGGGTGTGTCATGCTTATCCCCACACTAAACTAACCCTACTTTGTCTCTGCACTTATTGTTCTGTATATTACCTGGGCAATTTGTATCTGCTCTTGTTGTATGCTATCATTATGTCCTCGATTGTAAGTCACTTTGGATAAAATTGTCTGTCTAATCTAATGTAATGTGATGTAATCTTTTCCCCCATGTTTGTAGCGCTTCCATCTCTCGTGGAGGAGCGCATCATCTCTGCGTTGTCCCCGGCAACCGCTGTGGACTCCACTCATAGCCAAAGCATCTCTCAGAAGAACACGTCCTCTCAAGTAGGTCCTTTTTATTTGTTTTCCCTATTATTTTTATTTACTTGATTTATTTATTCATTTAGTGGTTAGACAATATGTGTTACTTGTCAATAACGCTTCTGACTTTCACATTGACTCTTATCGTCATGGAGGATGTGATTTACACCCCTAGTGTCAATTTCTATCCCTTTGAATGTGTGATCCTTGTAAAGAAACTGTCAAAAACACGTCCGACTTTGACCTTGACCTTGACCTTGACTTTAAATTCCAGCTGGACGACCTGCTTGCCCAAGATTCTCAGGGTGTCAACACAACCTCAGATGCAGCAAGCACAGCAGATGACCAGGTTAGTATTGTGTGACATAGGACAGCATGTGTATGTGTGTGTACTCTACTTTAAAAAAAAAAAAACCCCTACTGCATCTACACTTGTTGTTCTGTATATTTCCTGTGCACTTTGTATCTGCTAGTGAAGTTGCCTGTGATTTATGTCCTCGATTGTAAGTTGCTTTGGTTAAAAATTGTCTGCCAAATGCAATGTAATGTAATACGAATTTCATTCAGAATTAGTATTATATCGGTAACACTTTATTTTAGGGATACATCTATTAGCACTAATACATACAATGTTCCTGTATAAATAACTTGTAAGGCATGTACAAAGCAAAATCAAACATTTGTTAGGCATGTTTTCACAAATGTCTTGTTCATGTACAGTAAGGGATTTATTACCATTAATGTGTTACCATTAATAATATCTTTATTCAATAAAGTTTATTGATTTATTATCATTATTGTTAGTATTAATTGTAATAAAATATAAGTCACTAAAGTGTAACAGGGAAGCGCTCCACTCAGGAACCAGGGAGGCTGGCTAACTACAGTAGTTAAAGGTGGGGTTGCAGGTATGACATCATGTTGGGGGAACTCCCCCAGGATTCTAAGGTTCTACATAGACTCCTATGAGCCTGCGGAACCCCCAACGTGATGTCATAATAGTACATTTTCTTAAAATGGTTAACCTACAACCCTACCTTTAACCAGCTAATAGAAGAGCTTGGAGTCCTCATTTTCTTAACAAAATGACACCTGTGGACTAGGGTCAAAGACGTCTTTGTCATTCAGTGTTACGGACACCTTCCACCGACTGTAACTGCAAAAAAACATGATTTTTTAAATTGTTTCAATTGAATGGATGACAGCCGAGGCTTTCATTAATTCCCTGTAACAATAAATAAATAAAAAGAGTAATGTTTTTTACAGTTACAGTCAGCAGAAGGCATCCGTTACACTGAATGACAATGCCATTTTGCACGTCTTTGACCCACTATCTTTTAGTAGATTTACAGCTTCCTGTAGGTTACATAACTCAGCCAGGTTTATCACTTAACCATGTTCTCACCATGTCCGCCCAGGTGTCGCTCGCTTCTCATAACAGTGTTGACCACGACTATTCTGCTGGACCTTCGTCTGATCTGAGGGACAACGAGGAGAGTTCGAGGACGGGTGGCTCTATTGCTGCACATGGTGCTCAACACAACTCAACTCTCTCTGGTGACTCGCTCCAGATGAATGCCACGTTGACTCTCCCAGGCCAGAATGCCAGAAGCAGCAGCAGCCAGCAGAAAACCAAAGGTAGCAATCAACATGATATGGGGCCTACATGATATGGGGCTACAAACCAGGTTAAGTTAAAGTGATACTGTCCCATTTTTGGAAATAAGCTCATAATACACCTTCCCTGGTGAACCAGTAGCCCCGCCCTGGGCGTCAACACATAGCTTCTGGTTCACCAGGAAATAATACACCTTCCCTTGAGTTAAATGATTGAGTTTTACCGTTCTCTGAATACGGCAGTGCACATTTTACCTCTAAGCTAGCAGTTAACATTGACTCCTGTGAGACCAGTTGGCCGCCTGCTTGTCTCATAGGACTCAATGTTAACTGCTAGAATGTAGGTAACATTTGCACTGCCATACTCAGAGAACGATTGAAAGTACAGGAGAACGTTAAAACTCAATTATTTAACTCATGAGGAGGTGTAATATGAACTTATTTCCAAAAAATGGGACAGTATCACTTTAAGAGGTAAATCACCTAATAGAAGAGCCTAGAGTTCTGATTTACCACCTAACTTAACCTGGTTTACTCCTGAACCAGCTTTGGGTAACACTTTATAATACCGACTCCTTGTTAAGCATTAGTTATGCATTTGTTAAGCATTATTCAAACCTTAGATAACCCTTTGTGAAACATTTGTTAACCATTATCTCTTTATTATTTCCCATTACTTAATCATTAACAGACACTGTTAATGGTTTTTGATACTGATACATGTGTGTGTGAGAAAGTCGGGGAAAGATTGGCAAATGATACAGAAACCATTCATAGTATAGGCCCCAGGAAATGAACATGCATATCATGTATGCAATACAATCATGCATTGCACCTGCTATGAACATGCAAATCCGTTATAAAAATAATTGAGCAATTTAGTACATCATATCAGTTATTGTATTGCTTTGCTCTTCTTTCATTATTATTCATAACATTTACAGTTGATTTCCTCACGTGTCCCTTTGCATTGACGTCCGCATTATAGGAACTGTGAAAGGGGCCCGACGGGATGCGACCAACACCCAAACTGCCGTCCAATCAGCAGGAAAGGTCTGTTACATTACATTGCATTACACTACAGTACATAACGTCAGGTTAACGTTCGGCGAGAAGGTCGCTACCGTGGAATAGCAGCACGACAGAGAGAATCTTTAGACCCCGACGCGGAGCGGAGGGGTCTTGTTCTCTCTGAAGTGCTGCTATTCCACAAAGCGACCGACTCACCGAACGTTAACCCGCTTATTATATGGATATACTTAAATGATTCACACATGGCGGGGACATTTCTTTATTTAGGAGGATGGGGGAGAGCGCACCTCAGTTTCAGATCTATTCTGTACTTAATTTGTGTCTCCATAGCGTCCAAAGAAGTGCTTCAACTCTGACCTGATCATAGCGCTTAACGTGACTAAATTCTGTTTAATTCTATTTATTCAATGAGTTAAGTAATCTCTTCTGTATTCTACTCTTGTCTCCACAGGGTTCAAAGAAGTGTCCGCACTGCAGCAGGAGTTTCAGTGTCATCTCTGACCTGCTGCGCCACCTGAAGTACCATCAGCGTCCACAGCTGAGGGCCAGCTCCAAATCCTCCCTGTACTCCTGCACCACCTGCACCGCCACCTTCCTCTCCCTGGCCAGCCTGCAGAGACACCAGACGGCCATGCACAGGTACCATTAAAGGTGCACTGTGTAATAATTTGCCTTTATCTGATTGGATAGTTGGATATGGTAACAGGAAGTGAGTCAGAGAGAGATATGGGGGAGGATCGGCAAATTACCAGGGCCGTTAGGCCACAGCAGGGCCACTGTGAAAATAGACAGAAGAGCAGGAATTGTCAGCAAAGTTAATTGCTAAATCCAAATGCTAAAGCGTTTCCCCCAAATGCTGTAGCTTGCCAAATTATTATTGTAAAATGTAGGCCTACAGGTCCTTAAAGGTGTACAAAGTATGGGTCCTCATGAGCTACCAATTTGGCAAAACTGCCCTGATGCCCAAATAAGTGTTGCTGTCCTTTTCAAGAAAATGAAATTACTCTATGCATGTTCACTTTTTGTTTCACATTTAGGTCTGCTGATAATGTCTAAGTGTCTAAAAGTGTAGCCTTTTTATTTATTTATTTATTTATTAGGACTGTGGTGGTTAAGCACAAACAGCATTTTACCTTATAGCTTATTTTATATTTACAGTATTTAGAAAAAAAAACCTCATTTGTTGCATATTAAAGGAGAAAATCTTTTTATTTTTATTTTATTTTTTTAATTGGGCCCTTGATCCCACATGTACATCATGCTCTACTCCCCCATGTTAGTTGTGTGTCATTTGGAGCTCTGCCAAAGATATTCGGTTTTGTCATATCCAAGAGACATCTTCCTATGGGCAATAATATGCAGGCACAAACTAAACTGTTCATAACTTATTCTTTATGGTACTCTACCACTCATAACATGTAGGCGAATCACTTTCCTCAACACATCCGTATTTCGCGGGTATGATTTTTAAACAAAGGCGAGTGCTTATGATGTCATCTACCCCTTATATTCATTCGGCTAGCTGAGTGCTCAAAGCAACTGTAGAAGGAGACGTGAGAAGACTCGTAAATTATCCATCAAGTAAGAATGAGTCGAGTATGTGCATATCCAGGATGCGAAAACAAAATGTAAACTTGGACAAAGTACAGTTTTCACTGGCTTCCTCTCGACAATCTGGATGTTTTGAAACTATGGCTCGTCACCCTGAAAATGGACGCCAAATATCACTGTTCTTCGCTTACGGCGATTGGATTATCGAGTGTGCATCAGAGGACTTTAATCCCCTAAAGGAAAAGAGAGAGGGCCAGAGATTTTAAACACCAACGCATCAAAACGATTGCTGTGCCGCTAGCCGCTGAGAAGCACACACAGAAAGCAAAGGTAAGATGTTGNCTCTGCTTCCTCCTTTNCATTATCTCTTGATCAGTATACTCAGGCTCAAGTCAATATGGATGTGCATCATATTCAAAGTCGTCAATGTCATAATCTGAGTCTTCCGATTCCATTTCCATTTCGAGAGAGGGATCATCTGTGGGTTGTCGTAGCATGAGACATCTTCCAGGCATGTAAGCAGTGTTGCCAGATGTTTCTGATCAAAAATCGCCAAAATGCGCTAAATTCCTAGCCTGGTGAACCAGCGCCACCCGCTGGACGGCAAAATGTTTTGTCTACGGGTGGGTCTGGCCTCGCATAATGATTCAATGAAGCCAGAATGCCATGAATCTGGCAAACCAATTACAACGCATATGTGTTTTGAATCAAAGCGGGCAGGGTTTTGAGGGAAGGTTGTTCTCATCAACAATCTTCGGATGTATTATGCATCAAGGCCAGACTAAATTAGACATCCACATTTAGTCTGGTTTATCAGGCTACTGAATTCCGCCAATTTCAACAAATTGCATTGATTTCTGTGGGCTCAAAACTGGGCAATTGGGCAAATGGGCAATTTTTCCAGTTTTTACCCGCAGACGGTCATTCCAAGTAGCCCAATTGGGCGGGTAATCGCCCAATCTGGCAACACTGCATGTAAGTAAAACGACCAGCTAGCCAGCACACCGGGGGTGCATTCCAATATGCAACCTTGCGTCCTCCACTTGTGCTTGTGGCCTCGTACCAGGAAGTAATATGTCATGATGACATAACTGACAACAGCATTATATTCCAATATCTCGCAAAAGCTCAATTCTGAAGTCTTTTTCTCATTTGCAAACTGGATGGTGAATGAAAAACGGTCTACCATAAGTTGTTGTGGCAAGGCTGAGAGCTGGGAAACTTTATTGTTTTCTCCACGGAAGCTGGGCCAGGAGGCGGGGCCAGGAAGCGGGGCGAGGTCACAAGCACAAGTGTAGGAAGCGAGGTTGCATATTAGAATGCACCCAGGATGAATGAATGGTAGCTGACGCGCGCTGATGATGTCATCAGCACTCGCCTTTATTTAAAAATTATACCCGCGAAATACGGTTGGCATTTATTAATATTGTGCTGGGGTCAAGGGTGGAAGTGACCTCATGAGGGACGCTTTGATTTGATTGTGCAATGCCGGCTATCACTGGATTGCAGTTGGAGAAAACTATGCGATAAAGCTCACTTCTAATTACTTTATATGCTTCAAATAGCTTTTTAGCATTATGGTATCCTACAGATGTAAATTTCACACTAAAGAGTTTAATATTTACTCGAATTGTGTCGTTAACATTACACCTGGATGAAAGTCAGTATCAGGAAAGTTCGGATACTTTGGAAAAATTCCGATCCGATCTCTGAATTATGTTGATATCTGAACCCGATACCGATATCCCATCCCTAGTGTGTGTCCACTCTAAGAACACCGGACATCTCTCTATGCCAAGTAATAATAGGATGCTAAAGACAGTAATGCCGCATATTAAAGAATTGATGCACTTTATGAGAGATTAGATTACATTACTACTTTCTATTGGTTTCTGGGGTCTTTGACGCCCCCCAGTGTTGTACTAGGATTGACTACCACTTGATGCGAAAGTTTTTCTTTTCCAACGTCTTTCCACAGAATGGCAAGTCCCACTGCCGTGCCGACAAGTAGGGGTCAGTGTGTTTTCAGGTCACTGGAGGCTCTGAAGGCGGCTTTGTCCATCCATGAGGAAGAAACCATGTCTAAATTTGTCACGCTACGCAAAGAAAAAGACTTTGGCCAGAAAAGTATGTTTTTTTTTGTTTTGTTCATCATTCATAGCATCATAGTATCATTTCTATCATAGTACATGCACATGTTACTGTCTGTCAGGTGGGCCTAATACGTTGCTACCTGTGTAATACCTTTGTTGTTGTTGTTGTTGTTGTTGTTGTTGTGTGTGTGTGTGTGTGTGTGTGTGTGTGTGTGTGTGTGTGTGTGTGTGTGTGTGTGTGTGTGTGTGTGTGTGTGTGTGTGTGTGTGTGTGTGTGTTATTATGTTTTAATTACTTGATGTAATAAAAGGGGGCGCACACAAGGCTTGTGTGAAAAATGTATATTGTAGACAAACATTTACAACAGAGGTCAGAGGTTAACTGGAGAAATAGACGTTTTGAACCTAGTCCATTCTCATTGTTATATTATGTTTTAACACAGTTGAGAACCTATCATGTGAAAAGAAGGTGTACTGGGACTTGAAGCATGTGCCGTATGATGGGATGCCTTTCCACCTGGTGGGAACCAAGTCATACACTTGCCACATGGGGCCTGATCAAAACGTTAAGGCGAAGGAGAGATATTGTGCCAAGAAGAGGAAACAAGCGGTATGTTGTTGGGAAATTTACAGAAATGACAAGTTTTTTGTTTTTCTCATTTATCCTTTATTTATCCAGGATTGTCCCATTGAGACTAAGAGCCTCTTTTGCCAGAGAGTCCTGGTCAAAATGGCAGCTAACATATAGTTACAGACACAGACAGACACATAGACATAATATATTAAGGAAAATAAACTTTTAAGAAAAATAAGCCTACATAAAACAGTCTGAATTTTATTAATAAAATAGGCTACCTTTTACTATGTAGTAGTTAAATGATGCTTACCAGTAAAATGACCTACTAGTACCATCACATTTGTATTGCAGACATTTTATACAGTCAAGTCAGTTTTATTGTCAATTTTTTTTACATGCACTGGTCATACAAGGAATTGAAATTACGTTTCTTACTTTCCCATGCAGACATAGAAATAGACTTTAGTTGTGGACATAGACAATTAGACATTACACATACATTACACCTAGCGTACGTATACAATACCCTTACAAATCCACCATTTGCTAATATTTTCCTTTCTTTTATGCACCTAGCTCGAAGACCATGTACACCGCACAAAGAAAGTGGACTGCCCTGCACAATTCACCATCTACCAGGTCATCAAATTTCCAACTTTCAAGGTAAAACTAATTTCAAGGCTTTTCTTCACACAAAATTACCTTTTTCACCAATAACGCTTTTACCACCACCATCAAGTTCTGGGTACTGTACTTCCTAAATTATAGCGTGGGCCCCAATAGTAATGTTATGTTATGATTAGAACTGCCCCAACAGTTAAAAAAAGTTAAAATCAGCTTTATTCTCATCTTCCTTCAGTGATAGTTAGATAATTCCACACTATCAATAACACAATATAGTTTCTTTCTTTTTTTAAACCTTTTCTCTACTCTTAAGCACATTGAATGACATGTATGTATGATAGTGTGCTATATAAATATTTTTGATTGATTTGATTGATTAATGTGTACATACCCATCCCCACTCCAAGATCGAAGAGAACATCAAGTCAAACAGGAGAGCAGCATCCTCAGCACTGAAGCATGCCATAGAATCCGACGCCTCCAGGGTACAGACAGCTGTGGAGTTTCACGCCAGGTTTCCTGACACCACGGAGCATCAATGTCACCCAACATGCGGACAGGTAGTCCTGTTTAACAATACAGGGGGTAGACAAAATAATGGAAACACCTGTTATTTATTTAGTGTGGGAAGTTCCATGGCTCAAGTGGACCAGCTTTGTGGCCAATCTTCATTAATTGCACATTGCACCAGTAAATTCAAGTGTGATGGTTCAATTAGCAGGGTAAGAGCACAGTTTTGCTCAAAATTTTGCAATGCACACAACATTACGACTGACATATCAGAGTTCAAAAAGGTGAAATTCTTGGTGCACGTGTAACTGCTGCATCTTTGATCGAGACAGCAAGTCTTTGTGATATATCGAGTCACGGTATCCAAGGTAATGTCTGCATACCACCAAGATAAGAAGGATGAACCACATCAAACAGGATTACTGTAACTGTGGATGCAAGAGGAAGCTTCCACACTAAAATGACTGGTGTCTCCATTATTTTGTACAACCCTGTATGTCTTCTTGTAATCATGCTATGCAGGGACAAACATATAACCACTTTGACACTAATGCAAATTGGATAAAATGATCAAATTAATTTTGACGTTAAAGTACTGTTTTTTTACAGGTTGATGAACTACAAGAACCTCGTTACTACATTGATCCTCGTGTCAAAGATCAGATTGTCAAGCTAACCTTATCATAGCAAGACATGCAATACCAGCCAATATCTAACACATTGACCCAAAATAGGTGGGACATGAAAAAACTGTGAATGATGCTGCATAATTTCCTTCGATTGTTTTATTGCATGTTATTTTGTCTGTCTCTAATCAGTCTAACTTTATTGAGTACTCAGGCCTGATACCAGTGTAATTGAGTAAAGTACTTGGGTATAAAAACTTACTCGAGTACTATTTAAAGTAGGCCTACCCAGGCTACTAAAGAATTACAAAGTACTACTCAATTACACCCCTGTGAATTATCTCCTTATTTTCAACAGTGTGTATTCATGCTTCTTAAAGAATGTTGTCAATAAATTGTTTTTGCACCATGAGGAGTAGGATTCTTTAATGAAGGGTTTGAATCAACCAACCATGTTTGTATTTAGAATTGTGGGTTTTTAGTTGTTTTTTTTTTTTTTTTTTTGCTGCAAGTCGCCATTCAGTGAGTAGCCTAAATGTGAGATTGTTAAAATACAAATCGAGTGTCAATAACCCTGTTAATCAATAACCCTGTTATTAAGGGTCACTTAAGGTGGTTATGCAAACATTATCTTTACAGGGTGTTAAAAGTAAAAGCATTTTTGAGTTGTAATTATAATGGTAGCAAGTGATAGGCCTATTACATAGGCCAAGCTGTTATCTCAATTTAGTCGTTTAATACAAGGAGTAACTTTCCCTTTTGTTATGCATTAAGAGTTTTGCTTACATAAATAAATAAGACGACGTGTCATCTGTGAAAATTCTGTCTAATTCAACCTAAAAAAGATGGCTGGTTTGTTTTGTAGTTGAAGTCCTCTCAGTCTGCGCACTGCGGCACTAAAGAGCTTCCGGTATGCCTGACCCCAGCACAATATTAAAAAGGGCCGACCCGCGAAATACGGATGTGTTGAGGAAAGTGATTCGCCTACATGTTATGAGTGGTAGCGTTTTCATAAAAGTAAGAGTATGCACATCCCACCTCTCTGAGGCCAGGTGCAGGACAAAGGCACGTCTGATAGTAGAAAAAGTAGAACTCCGCACACTGTAGCTTCGGAACTACTTTTTCTACTATGAGTGGTAGCGTACCATAAAGAATAAATTATGAACAGTTTAGTTTGTGCCTGCAAATTATTGCCCATAGGAAGAAGTCTCTTGGATATGATCAAACCGAATATCTTCGGCAGAGCTCCAAAAGACACACAGCTAACATGGGGGAGTAGTAGGGGTGTAAATCACAGCCTTCATGACGATACGATACGGTATCGATTTCTTAAAGCAGGGATTCGATTCTTTTCGATACTTAAGAATTCCCCACGATACGATGCGATGCGATTCGATTCGATTTTTTTCCACTACTATTGTGTTATGGAGCTAGGGCATTGCACAGGGGCCAGCGATTCGATTCTTTTCGATACTTAAGAATGCCCCACGATACGATGCGATTCGATTAAATCGCCGGCCGATACTTTGATGCATCGATACATTTTATTTACACCCCTAGTGAGTAGAACAATGATGTACATGTGGGATCAAGGGCCCAATGTAAAAAAACTGACCTTAAAGGACCAAATCGGCATGTTTAGGTGAATAGGCCTATGTTGCCTGTCCATTCCATACCTTGTGGCATAAGGTCTAAGATTTAAGGGAATAAACCACTAATATTCCATAAGGTGGTAGGTATGAAAGCCAAATGTTAGTGGGGGGGACACATTGTCCCCCACACATTGCCCCCTTAGAGAGAGCTTAACAATTAACGTTTCCCAAACGGCATGGTTGACCTGCCTCCCTTGGTTTGCTTATGGTTTTTTGCTTATCGACAAAGTGGAAGGAGTTCCCGGGCCGTAGTTGCGGGAATTCAGAAAGTACTTGCATTGCTCTTGACCTGGGCCTCGTTTCCCGATAACGATGGTTCTTAGCCTTACGTGTGTCGTTAACCAGTGATCCTACGAATGTTCTTAGATTTCCTACGACTGTTTCCCAAAGACACTCGTACATGAACGCGCGTGCACAGCCTCTAAGATCATTCGTAGCGTCGCTCTTAAGGATCGCTGTCCACATATGTGGTGCTGAAGTGTCCTCGGAGTGAACTGCGCCGTCATGCTGCTAAACCATTTACAAAATGTAAGGCGTGTGTCAGTATCAAAAGTTGTTTTCTAAGGGTGGGACTACATTTGTAGCAGTTTGCAACTATCGACAGGAGTTATTGTTGGCAAATGAAATAAAATGCACACACACAATGAAATCATGCAAAACCATGAGCTACGCAGTTATACTGTACCAGACAAAGCGCGTGCAGTTGGCTACCGTGCTTAATATTTAAGAAGACAAGTAGGCCTAGTAGTTCCAAATTGGAATGCGCATTTGGGGAGCGGCGCGCCAAGCAGTCCCACCAGGAAATCGCGGGCATTTTCTCAAAAAATCGCGGTCGGAATTGCCAGATGGTGCACGAGGATTTCCAGAAAATTGCGATAAAAGTTGCGGAGCTTCTTACTGTGTTGTTGCGATTTTGTTGCGGCATGAAGTGAAAGGTGCGATTTTTGTTGCGATTTTTAATGTGTTTCCCCACGCTTGAAAGTAAAGGACACTGCCACATTCCAGTCCTCTGGTGTTTTTATATTATTTCCATTTTTATATTATAATGTTGGTTCTTAGGCAAAGCAGGGAAGCTGCCAGGGCGAGTTTTTAGCCAGAATGTCGTCGTGAAAAGTTCCATCTCTTTCATGCTGCCATTACGACACCCTTCATTACAATGCTGTTTATGGCCGTTTGACTCTGTTTTAAATGTCATCACCGTTTCAAATTGTAAGCATACAAACTTCGTATCATGTCGATATCCATTCCTGACTTAAAAAAGTGGATACATAATTAACTATAAGTAGGCGGGCGGAATTGGGCATGTCCACCCAGTTGAAGAGGCTGCGCGACAGGAACTCTTGTGACTGAAATCCTGGTTAATGTGAGTCGTCTGCTACACATAGCCTGCCTGTGTCGGCGTTTAATTTTCAAGCTTGTCAAAAGCAACACAAATAAAAGCAGAGAGAGGGGTCGCTTTCGAAAGAAGGCATAGGTTTTTTTTTTTGTTCTCCCGCGCCGTCCGGCGGCTTTAAATTAACAGCTGATGATCATCATTCAATGTAACGAGGATGGAGTTCACAGATTTCCTTTTGTGAAGGGTGCTTGCTGAATAATGCTCAGAAATTATATTAATTTTGGTGCTCTTGTGAATATAAAAGACGACGACATTGTTATCTATAAAACACCACGTCGCCTGCAGAATGGAGGTCTCAGCTGTCAAACAATAGGCTACAGTCAATCGTGCAAGGAAGAGAGAAGGAGAGGGAGACACAGAAAGTAGTTTTCCACCAAGTGCTCGTATCCAGCCATAGCCCAATTTGCGCGAAAGAGATTACTATATCGGCCAGGCACGCACGCAGCATTCACAATGAAGGATGGAAATTACTGCTTTGTTGTGGACAAGGCATTTGCGCATCTCAATTCGGAGGGAAAATGTTGCCTTCTGTATGCGCACAAGTCAAACACCAAAGTGGTCCAGCAGGTGGACCGCTTTAGAAAAAAGAAAACACATCTTGTTGTAGGAGCCCTATACTTGGCGTAATGTAGATGACTGTCATGAAGTGTTAATTATATATTTATGTAGGCCTACCACATTTTAAAAATGTAGGCCTATTGGTTATGCCAGACTAGTCATACATTTTCCCTCCTGTGACCATGCGAGCAGACGCGCAATGAGAACATGGCGTTTCCTACATTCGTATTTATTAGTTTTTCCCCCCTCACCGACAACTTTGTACATGCATAGTAAAGTGCTGGGACTGATTGCTAGGTTACTTTTTTATTGTATTTTTTTATTGTATTATCCTTTTTGAAAGGAAGTTTGTCGACGTCAGTGAAGTCAGCGCAACATGGATTGGTTCAAAGTGTTCAAAGTTGCGGGAAATCGCGGTGATTGGTTAAAGTTGCGCTCTCGCGCAGAATTCGCGGGAATTCATTGAAGTTGCGAAAAACGATGCGATCGCAACATCGCGATTTCCTGGGGGGACTGGCAAAGTACCGCACACTCAAGGCTTAACCCTATCCAGACTGGGGGGGGGGCTAAAAGTGCCCGCACCAACTTTGATGTCGTAGAATTCCTTAACGACTTAAGCTATGACTACAAAACTTGGTGACTTTTCCTAAAATTTAGTTGGCTACAGTTTTGTACCAAAAGAATATGTTTATCATTTTTGCCGTTGCCATGGCAACGGTTTTCTGACAGGTATGTCTGACTGAAAATCACTGATCTAAGTCTCATTATTGTTCCTTTTTCATATTTTTTTGTTATTTCCATTATCATCAGACAGCTTTGTGAGCATTTAAGTGGTGTGAAGCATGTAATCATTGAAATTCAAGTGCATTACCTACATTTGATGGAAAATTATGGTGAGATTTTGGGCATTATAATCAGATGATGTCATAATGACGTCATAATACCAGATAATGACACAAAAATGATGACATTCATAGATGTCCATATGTAGATCATCTCCCCAAAGTTTGGTGGTTCTACCGTATTCCGTTCATGAGTTATGAGGGGGGGGTCAAAAGAGCCCCCCCCCAGGCCCAAGAATGCCAAAAAAAGCCCAGTCTGAATAGGGTTAACTGTGAGGAACATTTTGCACGGCAGTCTGCTGTTATTAAAACAAAACACCTACACGAATCCCCATCGCTGCCTTTTTTTATGTCATAGTTTACCCTTAGCCTACAACTATCGTGTCTTTTCTGCGTCGCCTTCCCTTTCTTAGGGTAGGCCTACTTGAAAATGAAAGAGGGCGCAACGACTCGCTGACCGTTTTCTTTTTTTTAGCTGACCTTCCGACCTCACCACTCTTGTCTTTGGTCGCCGAAGCCCCCTATTTATTTTGCGTGTGGATGCCTTGTTCTTGTTCACGAAGCACCCACACAAATTATGATTGATCACAGTTTAATAAATCCCTGATTTATCAAACACAGCTGAACTATTTTACTGCCGGTAAAATATTTTCCAAACACATTGCTTTTATTTTATACACTTACACAATTAATGTTATCTTCTTATTTTCGTTACAGTGTCAACTGTGGTGCCATGATATTTACACTCCCGTCTTAAAACATCAACTTGAAGCGCAAGTTTCCTCTTTTCCTGTGGGTGTCTCCACTGTGCCATGCCACTCGCGTCTTAAAACAGCAATCTTATGCGCAAGTTTCTTCTTTTCCCTTCATATCCTGTGGGTGTCTCCACTGTGCCATGCCGTTACGATCAATCTTAGCGCGTTAAGACTACTCCAGATCACTCGTGGATTTCTCTTAGAGTTACGTGTCAACCTGCGATGGTTCTTTGCTAAGTTGGCTTTGGGAAACGCTCCGTGAGCTCTACGATGGTGTTACGTGTGAACTTAAGTAGCACGTAGCGTTAAGTAGTACTTAAGGCCCTTTCGGAAACGAGGCCCTGACTAGTTGCAACGCTGAAAGTGTTGCGTCACTAGGAGGGCACATCCTGGCTAAGAAAGGGGCAGGGTGGTCAGAGGCCATATGGGATTTGTGTGCCCTATAAAGGGTTAAATAATCAAATCATCTATTAAAATCCTTCCTTAATTCCTTCGCAGCCGCGTCCACAAGTGCTCCTTCTGTGAGCAGGCGTTCTAGCAGATGTGCCCCCGGGATCAATAAAGTTACTCTACTCTCTACTCTACTTCGCAGCCACGTCCACAAGTGCTCCTTCTGTGAGCAGGCGTTCTAGCAGATGTGCCCCCGGGATCAATAAAGTAACTCTACTCTACTCTACTTCGCAGCCGCGTCCACAAGTGCTCCTTCTGTGAGCAGGCGTTCTAGCGGCTGTCTGGGATCAATAAAGTTACTCTGCTCTCTACTCTACTTCGCAGCCGTGTCCACAAGTGCTCCTTCTGTGAGCAGGCGTTTGAAAGGATGTCGGAGCTGCTGCGTCACATGATCATGACCCATCAGGGGCCCGACCCCAAGCCCAACACGGATCCGAATCCGAACCCGAACCCGGACGCCGAGCCAGCCACCACGTCATTAAGGATGACCTGTGTAATTACTGCATTTCATTTATTACTTCCTTTTGGTCATATTGGTTTGTTTGTTTGTGTGTTTGTTTGTTTGTGTGTTTGTTAGAGATGCACCGGATCCAGGATCCGGTTACGGATCCGGCAGGATAATAGGGTTTTTCACAGGATCCGGATCCAGGATCCGGTAGCCGAGGCTTTTCAGTCAAAATAGTTTGAGCCAACGTGATAAAAGGGCCCACGTGTGCTAGTAGGCTATGTGTTTCAACCCTCGCAGGATCCGGTATCCGGTTCCGGATCCGGCAGGATCTTAAAGGAACAGTCCACCGTCTTTTCAATAATAAAGTATTTTAATAATAAAGTTCTTCTCTGACCTGAGATGAGTTCCTCTGGACCTGCCTAGTCTTCGGACGCGCCCCCAGTCAGCAGCGCGCGCTGCGCAAACTCGTTAGCATTAGCTTGGCTCAGCTTTGTGGGTGGACCATTGAGGGTAAATAGAATTCTATTTACTGTCAATGGGGTGGACGCAAAAGGTGCCTTAAGTTAGAAGTGACCAAATCCTTCCACGTGTTCCCTATTAAATCTCCCCTGCATAACTAGTAAACCTATCACAAAGTTGTTGCACAAAATGAAACCTGGCGATTTCCTACTAGATAAAGAAATGGCACTGTAATGAAAGGCGTAGTAATACATTTGGAGCACTTCGACTTCGACGCATTAATATCTTCACTCCTAGTTCCCCCCTTTCCCCCTTTTCCTGTCAGAGAAGAACATACTTTATTATTGAAACACGGTGGACTGTTCCTTTAAGCAGTGGATCCGGTATCCGGCAGGATCCTAAAAATCAGGATCCGGCGCATATCTAGTGTTTGTTTGTTTGTTTGTTTGTTTGACCCAAATCCCTACCTGGGCCCTGACACCGAACCAGCCACCACGTCATTGAGGATGTCTTGTGTAATTACTGTATTTATTTTATGTATGAGGAAAAAAAGATCCACATTTATAAATATCCAACTAATGTAGAAAAACAGCATTTAACGATCAGTATTCTGCAACCCGCTCCCAGGATGACGAGGGGCCGGAGGATGAGGCACCGGAGGAAGATGGGCCGGATGAGCCTTCGCAAGAGAAGCCATCGCCGGAGAAGCCAGCACGGGAAGTCAGCGCCAGAGCCAAAGCCAGAGCCGAACGCAGAGCCAGAGCCGAAGCCAAAGCTGCCGCCACAGGACCCGAAGAGGAAGGCTGCAAATACTGTGGCAAGACCTTCGACACCATAATCGAGCAACTGGTAATCTAATAATAATAATACATGTTATTCTATTATATTCTCTTTTATTCTATTCCATTCCATTCTATTCTATTCTATTCTATTCTATTCCATTTCATTCCATTATATTCAAGACCCATGAGATGACACACACAGAATTGAAGACGAATCAGAGCCACCAAAGAGCTCTGTGGCTCTTTAACACTAGTAAATTTTTTTAATTCTATAAAATAGAATGAAACAAAATTCTATTCTATCAGTTTCGCCACTGCTTTGTAGCTCTTTAACACTAGAATAGAATTTGATTGAATAAAAAAAACTACTGATCTGTTCTATTCTAATGTTTCCTATTCTATTGTATTCTATTCTATTCTATTCTAGACTCATGGGATGACGCACAGAAGCCTTATCAGTGCAATTACTCAGTTTTTTTAATATATGAATTTATTCTATTCTGTTCTATTCTATTCTGTTCTATTCTATTCTATAAGACTCATGAGAGGACGCACATGGAGATGAAACCGTATCACTGTCGCCAGTGCCCCAAGAGTTTAATCATAATATGAAACAAAATAATGTTCTATTCTATTCTGTTGTATTCTAATCTAATGTATTCTAATCTAATGTATTCTATTCTATTCTATTCTATTCTATTCAATTCTAGACCCATGAGAAGACGCACATGGAGATGACACCGTATCACTGTCGGCAGTGCCCCAAGTCTTTCGTGACCAGGTCCAGCATGCTGCGCCACGCGGCCAAGCACACGGGGAAGCTGCCCTGCCTGTGCGACACGTGCGGCAAGAGTTACTCTAGCGCCGAGGACCTGAGGCGCCACATCAAGTAAGGACTGTAATGCTATACTATTGTTATAATCGCATTGCATTTTGTTTGCCTGTTTATTTTTTCTTTTCTTTTCTTTTCTTTTCTTTTCTTGTCTTTTTTTGTGAGATGTAACTAAGTCAAATGACGATGTGAAGAGAGAAATAACTATATCAAATAAATCAAATCAAACTATAATAATCACGGTTCGGTACATATTTCAAAACAGTATGTGGGAATAAAATGGAAAAAAAACACACATTTTCTTCCTCAGCATGTTCTGTGTTTAAAATATTGTCCAAAATGCAAACGCAAAAAAGGAAAATATATTTGTGTCGGAGTGAAAGTTCTTTAATGTTGTCCTATGAAAAGATAAACTTACAAATCTGCAAAAATGTGAGGAGTGTACGAGGAGAATATGATCGGGATATTAAGTATCCCAAATTTGAGTTTGAGCATATAAACATGTCAGTATCCCGAATAAGCCCTCATTCAGGATACTGAGAAATCGGGATATGCTAGGTGGAGTATCCCGACAGAGGCCGGGATACTACCGCATGTAAACCCCTTATCCCGGATACAGGGGTTTCCCATAGAACGCTGTAGCTGGTATCCAGGCTACACGCATTTGAAGAGAATTCTACAACGGCCAAGAATGTTGACTGGGATATTACATTCTGTGCTCATATAAACACCTTATCACGAATATGATCTTAACCGGGATACATATTCGGGATACTGAACTGCATGTATACGCACTCACTGTAATTTCACTTCATTGTATGACCAGTGCATGTAAAGAAATTGACAATAAAGCCGACTTGTCTTGACTTGCCTATACATTAAAATTACTTACCTACTTCCTTAGCCATTGCCACTCGGACGGCAAACACTGCTGCCCGCACTGCGGAAAGATGTTCAGCACCGCCGGAAACCTCAACATTCACATCCGCATACACACAGGTAACCAGGGCAACCTCAACATTCGCGTTCGCATACACACAGGTAACCAGGGCAACCTCAACATTCATGTCCGCATCAGAGAGAGAGAGAGAGGTTCCATTGGCCCATTGTTTCCGGGTTCTAAAATTTGCAAGGGGGAGGGGGGGAATCCCCCTTTAGGCAGACCTAAAGACTGTTCTATTCAATACTAGGACTAGGAGTATTATGACACGCCCCTTTAGGCAGACCGGAACCTGTTCATGTTAGGTGCCCATAGCAACCTATTACATTGGCATATCTCTACACTTAAAGAATCTCTGTCCGCATACACACAGGTAACCAGAGCAACCTCAACATTCACGTCCGCATACACACAGGTGGGTAACCAGGGCAACCTCAAACACATCCACATAGGTCGTGCCCCACTCCCCTTGCCCGTTATCAATCTAGCTAGTATAGCCCACAACCTCTTGTGGCTTACTGCTGAATTTTTTACTGCCACCCTACATCTGATGAGGTCACTTGAGACTGAGCCCCTTGTCTGTGTTTGTTTTAATTGACTTGTTATTGTTTTACTTGATTTGTTATTTTAATGCAACTGACATTTTCATTTTGTAACTTGTACCGCCACTTGGCCAGGACGCCCTTGTAAAAACAAATCTGTAATCTCAACGGGTCTATTTCCCTAGTTCAGTGTTTCTCAACCTTTTTTTAGGCGAGGCACCCTTTCAATTCATGAAAAATGTCAAGGCACCCCAAACCAACAAGCCGTAACATGGCATCGCAACCGATACCACACAAGCTTAGAAAAGTAACACATTTGGAGACGTCACACGACCTACGTTCGAAGTTGCAGCTGACTGGGGCGACCTATATTTACTTTATTGTGTGTAAATGGCAGATGAAAGATTCCACTGACTAGCATTAACTTATCAATTTAGACAAATATGTATTATATTACATGATTTATTTATCAGCCACGTTTCCGCAGCACCCCTGAGGGGGGCCTGCGGCACCCCTGTTGAGAAAGGCTGCCCTAGTTAACCCATTTTGTCCTGGAGCGACATACTGCATTCAGGTTCTTGAGATTTTAGCTGTTTTTAGTAAAAAATGTACTCCAGAGCTGAATGAACACATTCTAATGCAAAATGCAATTTTAAATGCACCTTATTTCATGTTTTTATGTGCTTCGGAGGCTGAGATATTTAGGTTTTAATAGGCAGAGGGCACCTTTTGCCAAAAAGGGCTTATGCTAAAATGGGTTAAATGAAGGTTAACTAAAAATCTCTGTCTCTGTTGCAGGGGAGAAGCCGTACATATGCGAGACTTGTGGAAAGGCCTTCAAGAGTGCGGGGGACCTTCAGGTATTTATGTTTTTTTAACTGTTTTTTTATGTTATTTTAAAGGGGCTCCAGGTAGGATTGCAAGTTTAATTGATTGATGTGAATCATTAATAAGTGAACGATAATTCTCGCGACCACCCCAAATGCAACATTTTGACAGAGCAGTCCGAAGGAGTGTCATGGGAAACACTTTTCATGCGAAAAATCGCATTACATACCGTATTCAGATTTGTATCAACTGCTGGTATTCCGTTATGAAAAACATTCTCACAGCGAGTTCATTTGAACAGCATTTTTTTTCATTACGCAGCCAATTTTGTGATCGGCATGCCACGGGCACCGCACAAACGACGTCATTTTACCTTGTGCCCCTTTAATGTTATGTTTATAGGGACACTGTGCAGGAAATGGTCAAAAACGGTACTGCAACTATGCTGCTCATTGAAACTGGGCTGCCTATTGCCAAATTTGATCTTAACATGAGAGTTTACTAAGTAATAAACACATATTTTCTAGTATGGTCCAAGTACAGTCATTTTTGCAGCTAAAAATGGCTGTTTTTGGACATTCAAAATGGCGGACCATGGAGAAGATCCCCCTTTTCATGTATGAAAAGTGCTATTTTTCTAGTCATTATGAATTCTTAGAATTTGATGGTGGTGCTAAGTATTCATGAAAAAGGTAACATTAGTGAATGGGCAGCATGAATTCTGGAAATAAACAACCAAAAATCTCACACAGTGTCCCTTTAATGTTTTTATGTTAGGTATTTAAGTTTTGTGAAATCCTTTGGCTCTTTTTATTTCTTCATGACTCATGAATCTTGAATCTGAGGAAGACCGCAAGGTAACATCATCTTACCTTTAAATGAATAAAAAGAAAAATAAATGAAAAAAATACAAGAGTGTATGAACCTTCAACAATCATTTTTTATCTTACTTTACTGTACAACACATTGAATAGCATTCATGTATGAAATGCACTATACAAATAAAATTGCCTTGCCTTTAAAAAAAAGTAAATGTTTTGTTCAGTACCAGGGATTGTGCCCGAGCCAATCTGCAAGTAAAACTCATCCTAAAGGTGCAATGTGTAGGATGGTGGCCAGATTTGGTATTGCAACTATGCTGCTCATTGAAATTGTGCTGCCTATTCCCAAATTAGATATTTTCATGAATATCTTCTAAACAATATGACTAATATTTGCTAGTATTACCACAGTACAGTAATTCTTGCAGCTAGAAATTTCCGTTTATGGAAATTCTAAATGGCGGGCATGGAGAAGATCCACCTTCTCAAGTTCTCATGTATGAAAATTGCAACTTTCCCATTCATAATAAATACTTGGAATTTGATGGTGGTGTGAAGTATTTGTGCGAAAGGTAACGGCAACATGAATTCTGATAATAAATTACTAATAATATAGCAGGAAATGGTCAAATAAGGTACTGCAACTATGCTGCTCATTGAAACTGGGCTGCCTATTGCCAAACTTGATTTTCACATTAACGTTTACTAAGTAATAAACAATTATTTTCTAGTCTGGTCCAAGTACAGTCATTTTTGCAGCTAAAAATGATTATTTTCGGAAATTCAAAATGGCGGACTATAGAGAAGATCCCCCTTTTCATGTATGAAAAGTGCATTTTTTCCAGTCATAATGAATACTTCGAATTTGATGGTGATGGTAAAAAAATCATGAAAAAGGTAACATTAGTGAATGGGCAGCATGAATTCTGGAAATAAACAACTAAAAATCTCACACAGTGTCCCTTTAAAATAAATCAACATTTGAAACCTTTGAAACTTTTAATTGCACAAAAACATTGCAGGGATGCTTCATTAGCTTGGCTGCCACACAAATAACACAGAGTCCTATAACCACACATTTTTAACTAGTAATTATTTAAAAAATACTGTAGCACTTTAATAATAGATGCTATTTCTTTTTTTTTTTACAAAGACTTAGATAATAAACTAATAATGAACTAATGATGAACTAAACATTAAGAAAACATTATTTATACTTAACACAACACTATTTACTAAATTGTATTAAGGCCTTATAAAATAACTACAAATAATATGTTCAATATTTCACAAACCTTTTAGCAGTATTTTGTATTCATTTACCAAAAGAATAATGTTTGTTCAATATAAAATATTAATTTCCCACTCATTGACAAATATTTGTTAATGTTTTCTTCATCATTAGTTCAATCATTTACTAAGTCTTTATAATGTTCTTTATGCATTCATTATTATAAAATGTCACCAAAAAAATACAATGCTGTCCCTGTGTTAAGTAAGTAAAAAAAACCTTTTGACACTTTCAGCTGCACATTCGTTCCCATACCGGCGAGAGACCTTACAAGTGTCCTGTGTGTGACAAGGCCTTCGTGAGCTCCAGCCACCGACTCACCCACTCGCGCATTCACACGGGAGAACGTCCCTACCAGTGTTCCGTCTGCGAGCGCCGCTTTGCAAGTAGGGGCTGTGTGAAGAAGCACATGATGACTCACACGGGAGAGAAGAACTTCTCATGCACCGAGTGCCCCAGTCGCTTTAGGAGGAGAGCACATCTGCGTGTACACATGGGAAGGAAACACCAGACGAAGAAGCTTTAAAGGGACACTGTGTGAGATTTTTAGTTGTTTATTTCCAGAATTCATGCTGCCCATTCACTAATGTTACCTTTTTCATGAACACTTACCACCACCATCAAATTCTAAGTATTCATTATGACTGGAAAAATAGCACTTTTCATACATGAAAAGGGGGATCTTCTCCATGGTCCGCCATTTTGAATTTCCAAAAATAGCAATTTTTAGCTGCAAAAATGACTGTACTTGAGTTGGACCATACTAGAAAATATTTGTTTATTACTTAGTAAACTTTCATGTTAAGCAGCCCAGTTTCAATGAGCAGCATAGTTGCAATACCGTTTTTGGCCATTTCCTGCACAGTGTCCCTTTAAAGTTGTACTGTGGTTTATTTCCAGAATTCATGCTGCCCTGAATTTCCCTGAGTCCCTGAATTTCCCCCTGGGGATCTATAAAGTTAATCGACTCTACTCATTCACAAATGTTACCATTTCACAAATACTTGCCACCACCATCAAATTCATAGTTCTCATTATTATTGGAAACATCGTATTTTCAATAAATGAAAAAAAGGGATCTTGTCCATGTCAGCCATTTTAGAAGAAATAGAATTTTTTTAGCTGCAAGACCTACTGGACTTTGGCCATACTAGTAAATATTGCGAACTGTCTGAAGACATGGTAACAGAATTTGAGGAATTTGAAATGCTCCCAAGTGCCCCGACAGCTTTAGAAGGAAGGCGCATCTGTGCTTACACATGGAAAAGGATACACCAGAAATCTTAAAGACAGAGATACGTCATTCTAGTTATATTCCGGTATCCATGTGATGTCGGGTGAACGTCCCTTTAGGAGACCTTTGGTTAGCAGATCTTCAGAGTCCTGAGGTTGAGAATAAATGGTGTCCCCTTAGCGCTGTAGATGGCGGTAGCGCACTTCTTGTGCAAATTCCTCAAAAAGAGAAAAAGAAGGGGGGGGGGGGGACAACGCCCCCTTAGGAGACCCAACTTGAGTACATTCTTTTGCATTGGGTTGGAGGGATTTGGTTCCTCTTTATTAATCTACCCTCTTTGGATACACTACATGAAGTAGGGACAGAATGCTTTTTATGCATCCGTTATTATAGCAGAGAGAGTAGAGAGAGAGAGGTTCCATTGGCCCATTGTTTCCTGGTTCTATTATGGCCCCCCTTAGGCAGACCTAGGCAGACGTAAGGACTGTTCTATTCATTGTAGGAGCATTATGACACGGCCCTTTAGGCAGACCGGAACCTGGTCGCATTAGGTGCCCATTGAAACCTATTATGTTGGCATATCTCTATATACTTAAAGAATCTCTGATTATAGTGTTACCAAAAAATGAAGAGCTTTGTTGCAAAGACATCCATTCCATTGCAAAATGCATTTTATATACAGTAGGTTTAAAAAGTCTGCTCTCATTTCCAATAATAAAATTCAAAAGTCGAAAATGTTGAATACTTTGTTTTGCAACAAAACTCTTCAAATGCAAGGCTGCCCCGGTATTAAGTTAAAAAAAAACCTTTTGACACTTTCAGCTGCACATTCGTTTCCATACGGGAGAGAGACCTTACAAGTGTGCGGTGTGTGACAAGGGCTTTGTGAGCTCCAGCCACCGACTCACCCACTCGCGCATGCACACGGGAGAAAAGCCCTACCAGTGTTCCGTCTGCGAGCTCCGCTTCGCGAGGACGGGTTCTCTGAAGAGTCACATGATGACGCACACGGGCGAGAAGAAGTTCACATGCCCCGAGTGCCCCAGTCGCTTTAGGAGGACAACGCAGCTGCGTGCACACATGGAAAGGAAACATCAGACGAAGAAGCGGGGCCAGCAGCTTTAAAGTTGTACTGTGGTTTATTTCCAGAATTCATGCTGCCCATTCACAAATGTTACCATTTCACAAATACTTGCCACCGCCATCAAATTCATAGTTCTCATTATTACTGGAAACATCGTATTTTTAATAAATGAAAAAAGGGATCTTGTCCATGTCAGCCATTTTGAATGTCCAGAAATAGATTTTTTTAGCTGCAAGACGTACTGCACTTTGGTCATACTAAATATTGTAAAGGAGCACATGATGACGCACATGGACGAGAGGAACTGCACATGCTCAGAGTGCTCTGTCAGCTTTAGGAGGAAAAAGGACCTGAATCTCACCTGGAGAGGACACACTGCCACGCAAAGCAGGGCCCACTGACCGCTTTGGCCGGGCCAAGGACAAAATAATCAGCAAAAAAAGGTGGATCGTCTCCACGTCCACCATTTTGAATTTGCAGAAATAGATAACTTTTAGCTGCAAAAATGACTGTACTTTGGTCATCCTACTGAATACGTGTTAGTTTATTGCATAGTAAATATTCATGGAATGATACAATTTGGGAATAGGCAACACAGTTGCAACGAGCAGCATAGTTGGAAATACCTACTCGGGCCACCACATTCCTACACCTTTTAAATAAATCAACCTTTGAAACCTTTGACCGTATCATATGCTTCTTATATAATCCATTTAAAACAAAAACAATAATTTAATTCATGCAATAGTGTCATTCAGACTTGTACAAAATGCTGAATTGAATGAATTGAAATTCACAGTAATGCCATAGTATGAACACTAGGTGGTGGTGTTCTATGTACTCTCAATGGATGGTGTAGATTAAATTCGAAGAAATTCAAGGTAATGACACCACCTAGTGTTCGTATTATGGCATTACTTTGAATTTCAATTCATTCAATTCGGAATTTCTTACAAGCCTGGTGTCATTGGCTGCCGTTACACCACCTTGACATGTGCTACTGTACTACTAAAACGTCATTGAGCCTGTTAACTCATTGGCTCCCAGCTTTTTTCAACACAAACAGTCCTGTACTCATACATTTTGAATTAATTATTGATTAAATCAACCTTTTGAAACCTTTGATACTTTGTGCGTGGTGTGCGACACTGGCTTAACTCCTATAACTTATAACTTATAACTCCTAATACATCGTGACTCGTTGTGATGCACATTGTAATTCATTGTTGTAAATGCGCTCATGAGTTTAGATTAAATCAACCTTTTGACACTTTCTAGGTGCACACTCGTTTTCATACGGGCGAGAGACCATACAAGTGCCCGGTGTGCGACAAGGGCTTTGTGAACACCAGCCACCGCCAGGTGCACATGCGCCTCCACACGGGGGAACGCCCCTTCGAGTGTTCCGTCTGCGACGTCGGCTTCATGACGGCACACTGCCTGAAGAAGCACATGATGACTCACACGGGCGAGAGGGCCTACACATGCCCAGAGTGCGCCGAGGGCTTTAAGAAGAAAAAGGAACTGAGTTCTCACATGGAGAAGACACACTACAACGCGATGCAGGACCAGCACCAGCAGCAGCAGCAGCAGCAGCAGCAGCAGCAGCAGCAGCAGCAGCAGCAGCAGCAGCAGCAGCAGCTTCAGCCCTTGTAAAGTGTTCTGGTCATTTTGACCCATTTTTAGTTTTTTGGTTGAGAAAAATAATATCAGTTATTATTTTTTCCACAGTGAGATTCACTAAATTTGGTTCATTTTCTGTGAGAAACATGATTCTGAAGGGAAAAAAGTGACCCCCCCCCCCTTCTCTCTCTATCTCTCACTGTAAAAATCATACATAAACTGAAATTCACAGGCATAATGCAGGGAACATGAGGGTGAATATGAGCTATGACTTTTTTTTCCTTTTTAAAATTATTTTTCTATATGCACAGGTCAAAATGACCTGAACACATTCTATGAAACAAAACCACATGCACCTTACAAAGGTTAAGAAGAAAACGCATCTGGGTTTACACATGAATAAGTAGGGATGGGGCCGGTCCAATAATGTGTCTGTATCGGGTTCGGATATCACCATAAGTCAGAGATTCATTCAGAGATTCATTTTCACAAAATTTCCAATAATGACTTTGAGCTAGGTGTAATGTTAATTCAAAATCATTACAGTTGCATATTTGTTTTCAGCATTGGATTATTACTACATTTTTAATTGTTACCTTTTTCTTGTTACTTGGTTTCCTGCGTCCTCTGCAACAATTTTTTTTTCTAACTGAGATGCACCACACAAAGTGATTTGTTTTGTACACGATTAGACTTGGAATCAGCTTGAAAACATTGCTGGTATGCTTTCATTTGTTGTTGAGAGGAGTTGCTGGGTTTTTTTTCTAATCATACTAGTACTGTATATAAAAGTTACGGTAAAATTACAATGAAATGCACAGAGCAAGTCAATACCATGTGCGCATTCCAATATGCGACCTTGCTTCCTCCACTTGTGCTTGTGGCCTCGTACCAGGAAGTAATATGTCATGATGACATCACTGACAACAGCATTATATTTCAATATCGTGCAAAAGCTCAATTGTGAAGTCTTTTTCTCATTTGCAATTGGGATGGTGAATGAAAAACAACCCCACAAAAGTTGTTGTGGCTAGGCTGACAGATGGGAAACTTTACTGTTTTCTCCACGGAGGAGGGGCCAGGAGGCGGGGCGAGGCCACAAGCACAAGTGGAGGAAGCAAGGTTGCATATTGGAACGCACTTCATGTCAGGTTAGAAAGGTTCCTTGGCTCCATCTATTGGGTTCAGCACAAAACAGATTTTTTTGTCTCACACTCTGGAGGAATGTAAACTAAAATACGAGTATACACTTGGACCCAATATACTATACTGTGTGAATAATGATCTTATGCAAAAATGTTTTTGAAGATTATTGGAAAGAAATTGGGTGTTCAAAGACCCATCAATACTACTGAATTTAAACGGATAAATGTAAAAAAAAGAAAAAAAGAATGGACGGATAAGGATATGATGCAAGTTTGGTGTTGAGAGTTTTTACATGTTTATCAATAAATACAATATCAAACATGGCAGTTTAGTATTCCTTTAATGTTCAACGTTTAATAGGAACGCGGGGGGAACAGGAGTAATAAAAGATAGAAAAAAGATTTATGAATATAGCATTTAAATATGTCTTTTAGAAGTTTGGTAAAGAATTCTGCATGTGCAGCAGTGTTTCTCAGAGCACAGGCAGCTGGGGTGGGGGTGGGGGTTGTCTCATGAGGAAGTCAATGGGGTGTTGTCTGGCATATGATGACGTCAATGGGGCGTTTGTTCAAAATAGTTTGAGAACCATAATTATGACATTGTGAGCAACCTGTATTCTAGGGACCTTGGGCCCTCTTAATGAGCGAAAGAAAGCGAAAGCCCAACTGGGAAACTCCAACTCCCATTGTCATTGTGACACAGCACTCCACAGCACACAATGAAATTGCATTTATGCCTCACCCCTGCAAGGAAGCAGCCCCCAATGGCGCCTGAAAGGGTATCTCAGTCATGGAAGAGGATCGGGGAGATGGTTAATTACCACCAACCTGGCAGGTCGAGAGCTGAACTGGCAACTTTTGGGCTACAAGTCTGACGCCCTGACTGCTAACCCATGACTAATGCGACCCTGTTTGTATGTTCCTATGTGAATATTACCAAACATTCTGGAGGTAGCTTTACATTTTTAGTATCTTCACAGAAGAAATTCAACACGCAATTTTGTGTTTATCGCTACAATAATGAAATACATAGTAGCCCGTGGCGTGGGTCATGTACTTGCTCTCCTTCCCTTGCTTTCTCCGTCTGTCAATGCCACTAGGCGGGTTTTGATCATTTTTTGGGCTGGAGTTCACCAGCCTCATCTGGCAACCCTGGCTGGGACTCACTCCCCAGAGGGGGTTCACTCGCTGGTGGTTACTGTAGCCAGGCCGCACCCTCCAATATGGCTTTCAGGCCGACCAGAACGGAGCTGGTGTCGGTGCTCACACCAGTTACGGTAGGGACACATACACGCGAATTTGCGAACTTTGCCATTCATTCCTATGAGAATGGCGAAGGCAAGCGATGGCGAGGCGAAGGCAAGCGATGGCAAGCGACAGCAAGCAAACAGGAGCGAAGCGAAGCGAAATTATTAAAGAAAGTTTAATGTTATGCAAATGAGGAGCGAATTCGCCTGCCACGGCCCAATCAAATCAACAACATAACTGTTCCATTCCATTTGATTCGCCGTGACGACCCGATGACGGTTGAATTTCGCCTCTCTTCGCTTCGCCTTGCTTCGCCTCCTATGTGTCCCTACCGTTACGTTCGGCACTAAAGTGTTTGTCTGCGAACCGCCAGTGTTCATACCGGGCTCTGAACTTTTTCCGCACGTGACAGTGTTACCCGGATGAACCTGCTGACGACCACGCTGTCGTCACGGTTCGCAGAGAAAAACCTAGTATTTTGCGGTTCGCATTGCGAACCAATTTTCCGGTTCGCGAACGCAAATATCTGTGGCGTGAACACGACGGTCGGTTCACGATTAGGTGCGGGAACGGGCTCCAGCACGGTTCTCAGTCGGCCTGAATGCGCTACTAGTGACGCAACACCTTCGGCGTTGCAACTAGTCATGTCAAGAGCAATGCACTTTCGAAAATACGGGAACTCCTTTCACTTTGTCGGGAAGCAAACAACCATAAGCAAACCGAGGGAGGCGGGTCAACCATGTCGTTTGGGAAATGTTTAATGTTATGCTCTTGGTCAGACCAAGTCTTGAAGAGATTTGAATGTCGATGACAATCAGGCTAGGTTACTGTAGCCTACTGCAGCTAGTTTGCGATCGCAAGTGAAAGATGGATGGGTGTCAATGGAGCTGCTTATAATAATATATATTTTTTCTCATTTTATATTTTTTTGCCCTGAAATGTTAATATTCAGTTCGAAGCTAGAACTAATACGAACTCATTTGGGTTGGGGTTTTTTTGTGCCACTAGGTCATTATTAGACTATATTAGATTATTATTATTATTATTATTATTATTATTATTATTATTATTATTATTATTATATAGGCTACTGGGTCAGCATTGCAAGCTCAATTAATGAGGCCAAATCACTGACCTAGACAGGGCCAAATCCATTTTTCATGCTGGAAAAACTTAACATCTGGGGGAAAAAAATGACAATACAGCCTCTGGTATAACACCTTCCATAGGTCCAGTAGCCTAGCAATTTCTTTTACATTGAGCCATATAATATGGACTTCATTTTCCATTCCATTGCCTTTCCCCTTGCCCATGTTCGCCAACTAGTGGCAGCTAGGTGGAACTGTGGCTACAATGGGAACCAATGGGACTGCAGCTCCTCCATTCAAGTTTCGCTGGACTCTGGACTCACTATAATTATAGTACTACACCGTGTCGGGTCGCGTTGACTGGTGTTTCGCCCTTCGCAGTGTTGTTTAGTGATTGCACGTTTGTTGGTTTTAACGCATGACACTAGTCCCACCGGCAGCCGTCTCCGTGTTGGAACCGATGCACCTCCAGTTGTAAGAAAGGTAGGCTGTATTTGTTTATGTCCCCCTCGATCACCCGACACGATGCAAATGCATACTACTACTGTAGCATCATGTTAAGTCCATGCACTAACAGCCCTGTTATCATGGGTACTGTCCGTTCGGAATGGTGGTATTTCTCTCTGTATACTGTAAGTTAGAAATGAATGAACACTCGTGGTCATTGCGCGTGTTTGGCTTGCAGGACCAAAACACAGCTGCATCGCATCGCTGCTTTGCGTGGATGTGTGCTTCCTTGTGTGATTGTGTGTTCGAATTGGTGCTACTGTACGTGTTTTCGATTGCATTGTATTTTTTCCCCTCTAGTTTGTCAGCTCGCTGTGGCACAGCATGTACGATTTGAAAAATACTTGTAGCTATGGCTGTGGTTTTCTCTTCTCCTTTCTTTTCATTTGTTATCAGTCTTGTCCGTCTTTGATGCCCCTCCCCAATCCATGCATTCATCCGTTGCTGGTGCATGGGATGTGTGTGAAAGGCCACACACTGAAACCATGAGCGCATCTTAATATGGGACCTTGCCTCCTCCACTCGCTTCTCGTCATGATGACATCACTGACAACAGCATTATATTTCAATATCTTGCAAAAGCTCAATTGTAGAGTCTTTTTCTCGTTTGCAATTGTTATGGTGAATGAAAAACAGTCCCTCAAAAGTTGTTGTGGCTAGGCTGACAGCTGGGAAACTTTATCGTTTTCTCCACGGAGGAGGGACCAGGAGGCGGGGCGAGGAGACGCGCAAGTGGAGGAGGCAAGGTCACATATTAAGATGCACTCCATATCTTATGCACATAGTGAAGGATTTGCAGCGACATTGCCATTGCATGACTAGTGTATAACAGGTGTGGATCACCAAGTGTGATATCAAGTGTGAAACAAAACAAGTGTAACACCAAGCGTGAATTCCAGTGTGTAACACCAATAATCCAAGTGTGTAACAAAACAAGTGTGTAGTGTTTCCCAACCAGGGGTATGTGTACACTGCGAGCACACTGCAGGGGGTACTTGGAAAATTGTCATTTTAACAAATGCATGGCGCTTAGTTATATTAGCATAGAGAAAGCGATATAAAACTTGACTTAGGGGGTACTCATGACACAAGGAAAAGACTTAGGGATACACAAGACAAAAAAGGTTGGGAAACACTGCCCTAGTGTAACAACAAGTGTGAATTCCTGTATGTAACAGACATGTGTTTGCACCATAGCCTATCAGGGT
This sequence comes from Engraulis encrasicolus, assembly GCF_034702125.1. Lineage (NCBI taxonomy): Eukaryota > Metazoa > Chordata > Actinopteri > Clupeiformes > Engraulidae > Engraulis > Engraulis encrasicolus. Next base: position 45,839,401 of record NC_085871.1, on the reverse strand, counting down.
TATTGAGGCCCTATCATGTCCCTGGTGCTTCTCTTAATCATGCCCACGTCTTTGCAGGTTTGTTTTTCTTTTTTCCTGTTTTGTTAATGTAGCCTATTGTTTCGTTTCTTTTTCTGTCTTTCGTTACTTGTGGAGCCAGATTTTCAACAGATTTTTAAAAATAAAGATTGTATTTTTTTAATATTTTTCTAAACCCTGTGTCGCCCACCTTGTTGGGTATTTGGTTCCTTTGCTTTTGCCTCCAGCTAGCCATAGGGAAGTAAAGGGTGGTAGTAAAGGGCTTTACATAAGGCTGTGAACTAGAAGTGTGCATAGCACTTACTTAAATCCCTGGGTGTTACAATCTTGGCAGTAGTTGGCAGGGCGAACAACAACAACAACAAAAAATTCCCTGTGTTTTTTGTTTGTTGACTTTTTTTTTGGGCTAGTTATTTCGAGAAGCACCTTGTGTGTGTATGTTTGTGGCTGTGGCTGTGTGTGTGTTTTGAGAATTAATGAATGTCTGAATATCTTTATTGTCATTGTACAGGTACAAGGAAATTTGTAAAGTGCAGAACAGCAGTTGGCAGAAGAACGAGCACAGACAACGGCGCTGAGGAACCCGTCGCAGCGGCAATGCTGCGACTACAAGATCATGTGGCTCAGCAACTTGAAGCTGAGATTGAGATGCTCTCAAGCATTCAGGGACCTGCCACTGCGCAGGGAGGAGGTTCCCAGCCAGTACCAAGGGAGCAGGCACTGTGTTTGCCTCGGAAGAGGCGGCGCACTACGTTTTCGGGCTCCTCCACTGGTGAAGAGTGTCTGGACGAATTGGAAAGCTGCACACAGTTGAGGTACATGTCTGATGTGGACAAACCATTGTTTTTGTATAACCATCTAGAGTAGTGTTTCTCAACGGGGGCGGTACAGCCCCCCAGGGGGCTTTGGGAAGGTTACATCCGAGAGGGGGCGGGACTTAGTTTCTATTTGAGGCATATGTCCATTTCTTTTTTGAATACTAAGGAGGGCGTTGACTGGCTTATGATGAGGTCAAGGGGGAATTGGGAGGCTTGTGATGAGGCCAAGGGGGCGTTCAAAAAAGGTTGAGAACCACTGATCTAGAGCGATGTTTCCCAACCTTTTCTGTCATGAGTACCCCCTAAGCATTATGAAAAGTTCCGAAAACACGGCACACCTAGCCAGGCAGTGCCCTCCTAGTGACGCAACACCTTCAACGCGTTGCTTCTAGTCAGGCCAAGAGCAATACAACAACGATTCTGAGCTCCCGAAAAATCGTGAATTCCTCCCACTTTGTCGGGATGCATGCAACCATTAGCAAACCAAGGGAGGCAGGTCAACCATGCCATTTGGGAAATGTTACATGTTACGCTCTTGGTCAGACTAAGTCTTGAAGAGATTTTAAAGTCGATGATAATCATGCACACTGGATACTGTTCTTTTTTTTCTCTTTATTTATTTCCCTCCCCCCCCCCCCCCAAAAAAAAAATATCCAGTGTGCTGTTTTTTACCCTTCATATTGCTCATGTTTTCCTGCCTTACACATGCACCTGGATAACTGAATGCTTGTGCCATTTTAAATGTTGACACTGTATTAAGAGACCAATTCTGTGAAAATGTGCGGGATTACATGCTACGTAGACGAGAACTCAAAGATTGGTTAAAGCAGACAATGATTTGACCCTGTTGGATGTTAGAAGTGAGGCCACTAGGTGGGTGGAGGAGGGGTCAGCCCATGGGCGTAATTTTAGGCGTGGACGGTGGGGACATGTCCATACTACTTTTGAGATAAACCTAGCTTGTCACCACCATTTTTTCACAAATATAATGTAAAAACAGCATACCCAGACAATTTGCCATGGCAATGTCCCCATCATTTTCCAAGCTAAACCTACTCCTTTGGGTCAGCCTGACCGTGACGGGGGTTCCTGTGCTCCGGTATGCGTTAATGAGGCCACATACAGTAAGGGAAGCCGACAGGGGGGACAAAGGGTTCTGTTGTCCCGGGCCCTGGGAGAGAGGGAGGCCAGAATTGGGGCATCATTACATTGTGTGTATTGGGTGGGGGGCCCTTTCAGATGACTTTGTCCTGGGCCCGGCCAAAGCTGTCAGCGGCCCTGCATACGGTACTCTGCACAGTGCGACCAAAGAAAGTGGATCTAATAAGAAGCGTCATTTTGTTTCTTTTCCGGTATCCACTTTATGTCGGGTGAACGCCCCTTTAGGAGACCTTCGGTTAGGAGACCTTTGGAGTCCTGAGGTTGAGAATCAATTAAGTCCCCTTAGCGCTGTAGATGGCGGTAGCGCACGTGTTGCGCAAGCACCTCAAAAAGAGAAGAAGAAGTAGGGGACAACGCCCTCTTAGGAGAACCAACTTGAGCACAAGCTTTTGCATTGAGTGGGCGTGTTTTGCGTTATCTTGGTTTGATTCAGTATTTTTGGTGCGACTCCACCTTGGCCCAGACATCTGAAGTAGCAGAGTTAAAGTGATACTGTCCCATTTATAGAAATCAGCTTATTTTACCCCTCTCCATGAGTTAAATGATTGAGAGCCTGTTCCAACCTCCGTACTTTCCGCCCTCTCCACACTGTGTTTGGGTACGCAGGGCGGTTCCATTTCTAATCGTGGCGGTGAAGTGTACTGTAGACTACCCGGATAACGCCCCCAAACCGGACGTTTTATGAAGTGTGGAGTTACTGTACACTTTTCGCACTCAACGGCCGCCATGTTTGTTACGTAGTTGAGTGTCAGATCGGTCAAACTCCTGAATCTCTGTGATGACAGCATAGTTTTGATTCCAAAGACAATAGCCATGTGTTTAAGAGAAAGGGGGAACTAAAAACAAATGTCAACATGAGGAACAGTGTCTTCCATGATGAATTGCATTTTGGCGGTTGGTAAACGCTGATGACACGCAACAACCGTCATTTCCGTGAAATGTATCAGACAGAACGTGAATTTTAACTGCACTTCACCCTCAAATTTAGCCGTTAAGCTCAGGGTGGAAAGTGCACTGCATCTCAGTACACAGTGCACAGTGTGGAGAATGGAACAGGCCCTGAGTTTTACCTTTCTCCTGTACTTCCTGCTGTTCTCTAAGTATGGCAGTGCAAATTTTACTTCCATGCTAGCATTTAACATTGTGTGCGTTCCAATATGGGACCTTGCTTCCTCCACTTGTGCTTGTGGACTCTCCCCGCCTCCTGGTCCCTCCTCCATGGAGAAAACAATAAAGTTTCCCAGCTGTCAGCCTAGCCATAACAAATTTTAGGGGACTTTTTTTCATTCACCATACCAATTACAAATGAGAAAAGACTTGACAATTGAGCTTTTGCAAGATATGGATATATATATATATAGTTGTCAGTGATGTCATCATGACATATTACTTCCTGGTACGAGGCCACAAGTGGAGGACGCAAGGTCGCATATTGGAACGCACCCACAGTCATGAAGAGTTGATGCATATTGCTTACTCTGTGTGCATCATTTTTGTTTCGCTCTGCTGTTTTTTTCAGTGACGGTGATGATGCAGGCTGGGTGCCCTCCAGGGAAGAAGCAGAAGGAGAAGGAGATGTGGAGGAGAGCTGGACCACCGCTGGGTCTCCCAAGAAGGCTGCTGGGTCTTCAACCTCTCCGAAGAAAGCTGCTGTATTCCACGTCTCTGAGTCAGGGAAGCATAGTGATAGTGAAGGTGATGATGATGTAGGTGATGCAGACTGGATGCCTTCCAAGGAGGAAGCAGAAAGAGATGATGATGAGGAGGAGGAGGAATGGACCCCTGCTCGGTCTTCATTGACTCCGAGGAAAACTGCCGGGTCTTCAACCTCTCCCAAGAAGGCTGCTCGGTCCTCAAGCTCTCCGAGGAAAACGGCCTGGTCTTCTACCTCTCCCAAGAAAACTGCCTGGTCTTCAACCTCTCCCAAGAAGGCTGCTTGGTCTTCAAGCTCTCCGAGGAAAGCAGGTTGGTCTTCACCCTCTCCGAGGAAAGGTACTAGACAACGACGGGGCAGCGCAGCATCCGCAAGCCAAGGCTCAACAGGTGGTGAAGAGGAGGGTGGGCCCTGGTTGGACGATAGTACAGAGGACCACCTGCCGCCTCAGCCCGAATTTCAGCCTCTACGGACGCCTGGTCCGCAAATTAAGCAAGGAGCGCAATACACAACCCTGCAACTTTTCAGGCTGTTCTTTACTGACGCCATGCTGGACACTTTGCTACGAAACACTAATAGAAATGGAGTCAAGCATCACAAAAAGAAATGGACTGACATCACACTTCCAGACCTCTTCTCATACATGTCCATGCTCATATACATGGGAATAACACAGCTTCCTAGCCTTAAAGACTACTGGAAACAAGCCAAACCATACAACCTATCCTTTCCCAGGTCCGTGATATCCGGCAAGAAGTTCCAGCTCATCACCACGGCGATACACATGAGCGACCCAGACGACGATGCCGCAAATGACGCACGGATAGGAACGGCCGAATATGATCGCCTGCAGAAGGTGAAACCCATGTACACAGAGCTGCAGGAGGCTTGCAGGAACAACTTCCATCCCTATCAGCATCTCAGTGTGGATGAGAGGATGGTGGCCAGCAAGGCCCGCATCGGATTTAAACAGCATCAGAAAGACAAACCGACCAAATGGGGCTACAAGCTGTTTGTCCTCGCCGACTCCAGATTTGGCTACACCTGGAATTTCTTCATTTACGAGGGGAAATCATCTGAAGCGTCTCAAGCGCTGGTGGCTGAAAAAGGCCTCAGCTATGACTCTGTGATGCAGCTGCTGCCCACGGAAGAACTGGGCACAGGATACAAACTGTATGTGGACAATTTTTACACAAGCCCAGAGCTCTTCAAGGACCTCCTGGAGAAAATGGTCTGGGCCTGCGGAACCATCAGGCCAAACAGGAAGGGTTTCCCTACAGACAGGCCCGGTGCGCTTGACAAGAAATCTCCGCGAGGCACCATCAGGTGGATCAGGGAAGACCCCCTGTTGTTTGTGCAGTGGAAGGACTCACGCGATGTGCACATGTGCTCCACCATGCACCAGGCCCATGCAGGGGAGACCATTCAAAGGAGCCTCAAGGGTGCTGATGGGAAGTATTCGCCACAGGATGTCCCAGTTCCGCCAGCAGTCAGAGACTACAACAAACACATGGGTGGGGTCGACTACTCGGATGCTCTCATTGGCTACTACAATATCCTGCACAAGACCAGGAGGTGGTACAGAACCCTGTTCTTCCACTTCATAGACATTGCAATCACCAATGCCTTCATTCTACACAAGGAGATTGCCTTGAGCAAAGGGGAAAAGCCAAAACCCCAGAAGGTCTTCCGGGAGCAACTCTTGGTAGAGATGTCAGAAGCTGGATCCCCCTCCACTGCGGTCCCACCTCCCTCAGCCCCCTACCTCCTGCGCGGCATGCACCTGCCAGTGTATATTGGTGAAAATGCCAGTCAGGGCCGTAAGAAGTGCACTGTGTGCCAGCATAAGACCCCCATCATGTGTGAGGCTTGTGAACGCCCGTTCTGCTTCGTCTCGACCCGAAACTGCTACAACAATTGGCATAAGCAGAAAATCCCCTGAACTTCCCCAGGGGTCAACGCAGATTTGTGGTAACTCAACTGGGATTTGGACTCAATGTCCTATGTGATTATCAGTCTAACCAATGACAATGCGAGAGAATTGTGTGGGGTGTCTACTTGCGTGAAGTTCGTGGTCTAGCTTTTTAGAGAGTGCCCCCGGCATTCAAAACTGCAACATTTCGGGGGCTTTGAGGCTTGTGACTGCTCATTCTTTGTGCTCTCGGCCCGAAACTGCTACAACCAGTGGCACAAGAAGAACTTCCCCTGAACTTCCCTGGCAATATTTTTAAGGAGCGCCCCGGCATTTAGAACTGCAACTTTTTGAGGGCTTTGATGGTGTAAATGAGGCTTGTGTCCTCCCATTCTGCATGATACCGACCGGCAGTGCTTAATTCGAGGGGGAGCTAGCTCCGGAACCTCAGACGAGAGCTCCGGAACCTTGGATGGAACCTCATGGAAATACATCGCAGATCCCCTTGGGGGGGAGCCACCCATCTTCTGCGCTCCAGAACCTCCCGCTTGACAAATTAAGCACTGCCGACCGGAAACTGCTACAACCAGTGGCATTAGCAGAACTTCGCCTGATATGCACTTCCCCAAGACCCCACAACTGCCTCTCAGTGTACAATGACAGTTAGGGATGCACGATTTGAAAAATTTCGTCCGATACCGATATTGAGGTTTTGGCCGATAACCGTTATTAACCGATACCGATGGGTTTTTTTTTTAAAAAAAAGAGATAACATTTAATACAGACTGACAATAATGCAAACTGAATTTTTGAATGTCCTCTTATTTCCAAAAACTCCCTGTGATGAAATTGGATAAAAAATAGAGACAAACTAAAAGACAAAACAATGAAAGTCACCATCAAGTCCAATCTTTTAGAACCGTAACATATAAAAAAAACATCGGCATAGGACTGATGTCCGATATGTTGATAAATGTGAAATATCGGCCGATACCGATACATCTGGCCGATACATCGTGCATCCCTAATGACAGTTCTTACATTTCTGTAAAAAGTGGTCATAAAACATGGTCTCATCTTCCAAGAAATCAATTTCAATTTATTTGTTTAGGGGGATAACCCCTTGAGATAGGACATCTGGTTTTCGAGGGGGTCCCCAAATCACAAAAAGGTGCAAGGGTATACTTAGCACTTCTGCCTTGCCGTCCTGTGAATGTTTGCATGCTTACTAACGGTAAATACAAATATGATGGCATGTACATGTTTGGGTGAAATTAGTTAATGACAAAAGATCAACAAAGGTCGGCGTCTGCGCCTGCACTTAACACCCGTGTATTGCTTGGTGCGTGCACTCCCAAAAAGTAGTAATCACTCAAGATAACGGCAAAAAGGAGGCGCACATAAGGCTTGTGTGAAAAAAGTGTATTGAAGCCGAAACACAGAATTCTGAGGTTAACTGGAGAAATAGACGTTTCGGGGATAGTCCATTCTCATTGTCTCCAGTTTTCTAACCTCAGACTTCTGTTGTTTAATTTCGGCTTCAATACACTTTTTCACACAAGCCTTGTGTGCGCCTCCTTTTTTTCCCATTCTCTTGTGAAATTAGGTAAAGCAGACACCTTCTGTTCCTTTTTCTGATTTCCTGAAAGATCAGACCATATTGTAACAGAAATAAAAGAAATTTCAAAGGGTGTACAAAGTTTCTCTTCTGACTGTAAATAATGACTGTATATAGTCTAGGGTTGTAACGATATTGTATCGAACTGAGAAAGTGTTATACGCAGAGTCAAGATACTCTATCGCAGGGGTAAGGAACCTACAGTATGGCTCGGGAGCCATATGTGGCTCTTTTGGGAACTGTATCTGGCTCTTACTTGCTTTGGGTTGCCAACCGTCCCTTGAAATACAGAATTGTATTGTTTCGTTAAAATGCAAATCTATGAATAAACGTATGCGGGACGTTAAAATGTGTTAAAATGCTGGAAATTACATCTAAGAAATTCTGATCACCTTCTTACCTCTGTTTTTTTTTTTTTTAGAACATTCCGTTTATTACTAAATTATTTTTATACTATGTTAGGTTCATTTTTTTAAATATATAACTGTATATCATTCATTTGCATTTTAGTTTCTTAATATCAGATTACACACACACACACACACACACACACACAGCATTATTATTACTTTACATTACATTAGATTAGATTAGATTAGCCTTCATTGTATCTACAGTAGGCTACATAAATTAGGTGTGGACATGAGAAAGTATGTTAGGTTCTATTTTTTCATATCACCGTTATATCATTCATTTGCATTTTTGTTACTTAATAGCCGATCAGATTTGACTACATTGCAGCCTACATTGTATCTACAGGGGCCTATGCTAAGAAGCTGGTTCAGGAGTAAACCAGGTTAAATTAAGAGGTAAATCATCTTCTAATTGAAGAGCCTGGAGTACTCATTTTCGTATGTTATGTTCCCACCATGAGTGACCTGGCATAGATAACTGTAACTCCTAATTTTTTTTGTAATTACAGCATCCAATTTGCACCAGTATAATTGCTTGTGCTGTTCATGACACCAATTTTACAATAAAACTTCAAACTTGCCCAACAATACTTTGTCTCCTTTTCTTTCCATGCCTTCATTTGTGACCAAGGCCATGCTTGTAGTTCAAAAGGTTCTTGTAGAATAAGACTTGGAGAGTGCGCTTTGGGTAGGTGATTGAAATATTCCGATTATTCACACCCTCTTCACATTTCCCCATTTAACCTGGGTCTTTTGTCAGTTGAATTGGTGATTAATTTCTGTTATATGTTTTTTAATCGATTAACGTGTTCAATCCATAAATTAAATTGATTTAACACCTTCTGCATTGCTTCTTGTCAGGCCAGGAGTAATACAAATATTGCCTATGACCTCCGGAGAAATCGGGAACTCCACCCACTTTGTCGGGAAGCAATCAAGCAGCAGCAATTGAGCAGCTCCAACGGCCCTGGGTAGAGACATGTTCAAGGCAGTGGCTTAGTTTAAGCAGAGACATTGTATTGGGACTAGGAAAATGGAAATCAGGCCTTTTGGGAAACGTTATTCGTTATCTTCTGGGTCAGACCAACATCTCAGTACGAAATTTGAATGTCGATGATAATTATGCAAATAGAATAGTGGCACTGGCTGTCGCTGCGCCACCCTGACATGGGGCCTACACTACAAATCTGCTTGTTTGTTTTCTAGTTTATTGCTTGAAAAGTGAAACTTTAACTCCCCGGTGGGTGAAAACCAGTGGCAGGTGTCCACCGATCACATTTGTTATTTGTAAAAGCTCACCTGGGAAACTCCAACTCCCATTGTGACCCAGCTCTTCACAGAATACAAGCACTTGCTGTAGACAATCTTGCTTGCTGTGGGCAGTCATGGATGAGCGGTTAGGGTGTCAGACTTGCATCCCAGAGGTTGCCGGTTCGACTCCCGACCCGCCAGGTTGGTGGGGGGAGTAATCAACCAGTGCTCTCCCCCATCCTCCTCCATGACTGAGGTACCCTGAGCATGGTACCGCCCCACCGCACTGCTCCCCATGGGATGCCACTGAGGGCTGCCCCCTTGCACGGGTGAGGCATAAATGCAATTTCGTTGTGTGCAGTGTGCAGTGTTCACTTGTGTGCTGTGGAGTGCTGTGTCACAATGACAATGGGAGTTGGAGTTTCCCAATGGGCTTTCACTTTCACTTTCACTAAGAAATTGCATTTATGCCTCACCCGTGCAAGATTGCAGCCCCCAATGGCGCACCAAGAGAGTAGTGCAGCGAGACGTTGCCGAGCTCAAGGTACTTAGTCATGAAAGAGGATGGGGAGAGCATTGGTAAATTACTCCCCCCACCAACCTGGCAGGTCGGGACTCGAACCGGCAACCTTTGGGCTACAAGTCTAACTTCCTAACCGCTTACTCATGACTGCCCCAAATGACTTTGCATTAGGTGTGCATTCCAATATGCAGACTTCCGTCCTTCCTTGCTCACTAGCCTGCTTGTGACCTCATGATGACACCAATGACAGAAATTTAATTCTTGCAAAAGCACAATTCTAATATAATATAATTTCCTCATGAAGAACAGTCCCCCAAAAATTGTTGTGACTAGGCTGATTGTGGGGAAACTTTATTGTTTTCTCCACGGAGGCGGGGCATCAGCAACATGCAAGGCCACAAGCATAAGTGGAGGACGGAAGTCTGCATATAAGAATGCACATAAGAAGGAGCCCGTTTTCCTTTTCTCAATTTCCTGGTAAATAACTCCCTGGGTGTATTCAAATATGCGGACTGTCTTCCTCCACTTGTGCTTGTGGCCTCACGTTTTGCTGACGTCCTGTCTCCTTGGAGAAAACAATTAAGTTTCCCCACTGTCAGCCTAGCCTCAACAATTTTTGGGGGACTATTCTCCATTCACCATCCCGATTGCAAATGAGAAAATGACATTGGAATTGTGCTTTTGCAAGATATTGAATTCATTTTCTGTCGTCAGTGACGTCATCACGAGGTCACAAGCAGGCAGGTGAGCAAGGGAGGACAGGAGTCCGCATATTGGAATGCACACCCTATTGTACTACTGCAACACAATACAGCCAGCAACGATTCAGAAGTGCACACAGTGCTCACTGCACCCAACAAAATTGCATTTTTGCCTCATATGTGTAAGAAGGCAGCCCCAAACGGCGCCACGGGCGGTGCATCTGTATAGAGCTGTATAGATATTCTCAACTCACGATTTGGTTTGTATCAGAAGTTTTGACCACCAACCTGTATTGGTTTGATACACCCCAAGATTTATTTAATTAATCTTTATAAAATGCAAAATGAATTTAAAAATTAAAAAACTAATAGTTTATAGGTACCTAGATAACAAGAGACTACAAATATATTTTTAAAAAGTTACATATTCATAATGATTATTTGAAGCTTGAAAGCACAATCACATATTATTTTGTGGTTATTTTTGGGACTGAAGGGTAAAAGAACTTTGATGGGCATATCACAATAATGCCTTCTTGCACTGCGATACAGGACTCTGGACTCTGTATCATGATTCCTCGGTTCGATATAATATCGTTACAGTCCTTTGAGCGGTCCTTTACTGTCCAAATTTAACACCGGGAACCATAACACACTGCTGTTATAGGGAATCAGTTGTGTGTATGTGAGTTACATTAACCTCTTACCTCAAAATACTACACACAATATCCAATTATGTAATTTTTAACAATTTATTGAGAAATTACAAAACGTGTATACAATGTACAGTATATGCACTGATGCTAAATGTGAACCAATGTCCAACAATAAAGTGAACAAAAAAAACATAGGCTACAGCAATTACCATAAAACCGTAAAAATTATATAACAGCAAAATATATTCTGTGTATAAAACTATTAACTTATGGGAACAGCTGTGTGTGCTGCTGAGGAGTGGTGTTCCTGAATGGGGCATCAGTGACATCAGTACAAAATACAAGACGGCACAACATTTTGATCTTTATGTATTGAAGTGCCAGAATCTGTTGGAAAAGCCTTGAGAGGAAAAAAGGACTTTTTACTTGGCTCATAGCTGTTTAATAAGGAAAAACGTGTTGAGAATACAATGGGTGTTCAGAATACAGAAAAGACCTTGACCATGACATTGACCTTGACATTACACCTATAAGGACTCGCAGCAAATAAGTCCACATGTCACATTTGATGGCTGAAAGTGAAAAATATTGAAAAATACAAGAAATTGATGAGAGAGGCTTCATATTAGCAAAATTGACCTTGGCCATGACCATTCAAGTTCAAAGGTCATCCATTAGCTTCATGGAATTTTCAGAAAGGAATCCCAACTCAAATGATCAGAATCAGAGTCAGAATTGATATGATGTGTATTAACATTAAACAAATATGATAATATAGATTCTCCTCATAGGCGATGGCTGCCATATTTGGCGTGGCGACCATATTGTAAAAAAAAACATGGCACTATGGTGAGCGAGCACCTCTGTGATTTTTCATGCCTAGTAGAGAGGGACCCACTAACCCAATTCAAGTAAGAAATTCCCCCAGCTCCAAACTGCGAGCAGAACTTAAGACCAGATAGCCTACTGGACTAAGACATGTTGCATGCCAGCATGTTGCATATTGTCAAAAGCATAATTACATTCTTTGAGGATTCCGACGGTGCGACATGAAGTTGGGGTTACAGCGTAAATGACCATGGAAAATTGTGGGTCTCAAGACAATTCCAGTTAAGAACCACTGATCTATGGTAAATACTAGTAATCTAATCCATCATTGCATTATTTTTGGGTGACTGTGTGTCAGGACCAGGGTTGCCAGACGAGTGATTTCCAGCCCAAAAAAATGCACAAAACCCGCCTGGAGGGACTAAATCCTGCACAATTTGAACTTAATTCTACCCATTGCTGTGGCCATGAATCCACAGGAAAACCCACCAAGTGCTCTTTTTACCCACATGAGACCATCCTAAGCAGCTCCATTGGGTGGGAAACCTCCCAATCTGACAACCCCTGGTCAGGGACAAGATGGAAGTTGGTGTGTGTACCAACATAGGTGTCGGTTTGTATGGCTGAATGCAACCTAGCGGCCATAACATGTTCATATGTTTACTTGTTTAGTATATATGTATGTTTGTTTCTTTCTTCCCTTGTGGTCCTTATGTCCTTTCTTCCTTCATTTGTTAAGAAACTAACATACTTTCACATGATATATATGTATATATAAAATATGATCCTAGAATACTTTCTCCTAATATATATAAAAATAGAACAAAACAAAAAAACTGTAGAATCCAACATACTATCTCATGTCCACACCATATTTGTCCTGTTGTTGCAATGCAGGCTAATCTACTCTAATCTAAACTAACAATAATGCAAATCAATGATATACCGGTACAAAAATTAAAACCCAATATACCTTCTCATGATACAAAAAAATAGAACATAACATACTACCTAAGAACCTAATGTGTATCTTGTAGATACAGTGCAGGCTATTCTAATCTAATCTAAATCTATAGTATTAATTTTGTAATAAATTGAATGTTCTATAAAGTGAAAAGAACAAGGAACATGTTCAGTAAAAAAAACTTTCAAGATAACAAAATATATAGAAATAACAAAACAAATATGGAATATATACAATGGAACATAGACACTAGAGCAGTGGTTCTCAACTGGAACAGTCATGGGACCCACCATTTTCCACTCTCATTCGGTCGCGACCCAATTTTTTTAGCGTTCAAGTCAATTCAATGCAATTCTCAAAATGTAACCAAGACTCGAATGACTGGTTGCACGCTATCTATCTCGCATAAAAATTCAAATTGTATCTTTGACGACAGATGACACGGAGTTCACTATCCTATCAAAATAAAAGTTGTAAATTTGGATTTTTTTTTTTTTAGAATTACATTTTTTTTTACACCAAGGCTCCGTGACCCACCCATGACGGTCGCGACCCACCAGTTGAGAAACACTGCACTAGAGCACACTGAATGCAGCTTGTTTGCATATGCAGGATGCAGAATTTGTATGTGTGTTTTCTGTCTATTTGTGTCTATCTGTGTTTATATCCTGTTTTTTTACCCTGTGAGACCAAAGGCAATTTTCATGCTTGCATGATAATAAAGTATAATCTAATCTAATCTAATCTAATTTCCAAGCATTATTCACGAATGTGCATATCATTTTCTTCTCAGTGGTTTCAGTATTTGGGAGCATTAGCATCAAGCCACACATGATCACATGACGGGATTAAATAGCTATTTTGCACTCATTTCACATTCATTTCAAAGGAAAAGTCCACCCTTTTTTTAGATTTTCACATGTTTGCCGTATTTCCAAGCATTATTCAGAAAAGAGCATATCATTTTCATCGTTTTCAGTACTCAGATTTATTGGATCAGAATTATTAGCATAGCTTAGCATAATCAATGGAAGTAAATTGGGAACATTAGCATCAAGCCACAAGTGATAAAAGGATGGGATTAAATAGCCTTTTTGCACTAACTTTGCATTAATTTTAAAGTAGTTTATAATTACATTTTATGATGTTTTGTTTGCTCCCCATAGACTTGCATTGCTACTCTTAATTTGTCTGTACTGTTAATAAATTAGGTAATGCAAACACATACCTGTAGACGAAAATGATATACACATTCATGAATAATGCTTGGAAATACTGCAAATATGTGAAAATCAAAAAGGGTGGACTGTCCCTTTGAAGTAGTTAAGTATAAGTATAAGTACATTTTATGATGTTTATTGAAGTTTGTTTGCTCCCATAGACTTGCATTGCTATTCAGAATTGGGCTATACTATCAAACTAGGCAATGCAAACACAGAGATGAAAGATCTTGTGCATTCTTATACTTTACTGGGGACTTAACTACATATTTATGAGCAATTTCTTGAAATGAGGTGGACTGTTCCTTTGAATTAATACATTTGCTCTTTTCACATTTTGCCAACATAACAAAATAAAATAATGAATAAAAACGAAGCATATCATACAGTTGTGTTCTGGACTGAAGGGTAGCGAAATTTTGAAAGGAGTCTCCCTCACTGCTTCGCGATGTAGTATCGTGACGCTGCGTATACCGATTTCTCGCTTCGATACAATGTCGTTACAACCCCAGAATATATACAGTCACTATTTACAGTCAGAGGAAAAAAGGTTGTACACCCTTTGAAATGTCTTGCATTTCTGTTCAAATATGGTCTGATCTTCTGAAATATGGTTTCTCAAGAGGGATTTCCTCCCCCGGATGACCGTTGGCATGGTAGTCACCCATCTTTGCTAAGGCGGCCGCGCAGAAGCAAAGCACTGTGGGAAACACTGGACTAGAAGTGATGTACGTATGACATTGAGCCCAAACCCCAGACGAAATACCATAGAACTGCGTAACTAGAACCTGGGGGAAGTTCAGGGGATTTTCTGCTTATGCCAATCGTTGTAGCAGTTTCGGGCCGAGACGAAGCAGAATGGGCGGTCGCAAGCCTCACACACGATGGGGGTCTTCAGCTGGCACACAGTGCACCTCCTCCGGCCACTGGTGGCATTGCCACCGATATACACTGGCAGGTGCATGCCGCGCAGGAGGTAGGGGGCTGAGGGAGGCGGGATCGCAGTGGAGGGGGATCCAGCTTCTGACATCTCTACCAAGAGTCGTTCCCGGAAGCCCTTCTGGGTTTTTGGCTTTTCCCCTTTGCTCAAGGCAATCTCCTTGTGTAGAATAAAGGCATTGGTGATTGCAATGTCTATGAAGTGGAAAAACAGGGTTCTGTACCATCTGCTGGTCTTGTGCAGGACATTGTAGTAGCCAATGAGAGCATCTGAGTAGTCGACCCCACCCATGTGTTTGTTGTAGTCTCTGACTGCTGGCGGAACTGGGACATCCTGTGGCGAATACTTCCCATCAGCACCCTTGAGGCTCCTTTGAATGGTCTCCCCTGCATGGGCCTGGTGCATGGTGGAGCACATGTGCACATCGCGCGAGTCCTTCCACTGCACAAACAACAGGGGGTCTTCCCTGATCCACCTGATGGTGCCTCGTGGAGATTTCTTGTCAAGCGCACCGGGCCTGTCTGTGGGGAAGCCCTTCCTGTTTGGCCTGATGGTTCCGCAGGCCCAGACCATTTTCTCCAGGAGGTCCTTGAAGAGCTCTGGGCTTGTGTAAAAATTGTCCACATACAGTTTGTATCCTGCGCCGAGAGCCTCCGTGGGCAGCAGCTGCATCACAGAGTCATAACTGAGGCCTTTTCCAGCCACCAGCGCTTGAGACGCTTCGGATGATTTCCCCTCGTAAATGAAGAAATTCCACGTGTAGCCAAATCTGGAGTCGGCGAGGACAAACAGCTTGTAGCCCCATTTGGTCGGTTTGTCTTTCTGATGCTGTTTAAATCCGATGCGGGCCTTGGTGGCCACCATCCTCTCATCCACACTGAGGTGCTGGTAGGGATGGAAGTTGTTCCTGCAAGCCTCCTGCAGCTCTGTGTACATGGGCTTCACCTTCTGCAGGCGATCATATTCGGCCGTTCCTATTCGCGCGTCGTTTGCAGCATCGTCGTCGGGGTTGCTCATGTGTATCGCCGTGGTGATGAGCTGGAACTTGATGCCGGATATCACGGACCTGGGAAAGGACAGGTTGTATGGTTTGGCTTGTTTCCAGTAGTCTGTAATGGCGGGCAGCTGTGATAATCCCATGTATATGAGCATGGACATGTATGAAAAGAGGTCTGGAAGTGTGATGTCAGTCCATTTCTTTTTGTGATGCTTTGCTCCGAATTTGTTAGTGTTTCGTACCAAAGTGTCCAGCATGGCGTCAGTAAAGAACAGCCTGAAAAGTTGCAGCGCTGTGTATTCCGCTCCTTGCGTAATTTGTGGGCCAGGCGTCCGTAGAGGCTGAAATTCGGGCTGAGGCGGCAGGTGATCCTCTGTGCTATCGTCCAACCAGGGCCGACCCTCCTCTTCACCACCTGTTGAGCCTTGGCTTGCGGATGCTGCGCTGCCCCGTCGTTGTCTAGTACCTTTCCTCGGAGAGGGTGAAGACCAACCTGCTTTCCTCGGAGAGGTAGAAGACCGAGCAGCTTTCTTGGGAGAGGTTGAAGACCAGGCAGTTTTCTTGGGAGAGGTAGAAGACCAGGCAGTTTTCTTGGGAGAGGTAGAAGACCAGGCAGTTTTCTTGGGAGAGCTTGAGGACCGAGCAGCCTTCTTGGGAGAGGTAGAAGACCCAGCAGTTTTCCTTGGAGTCAATGAAGTCCGAGCAGGGGTCCATTCCTCCTCCTCCTCATCATCATCATCATCATCTCTTTCTGCTTCCTCCTTGGAGGGCATCCAGTCTGCATCACCTACATCATCATCAACATCACTATCACTGT
This sequence comes from Engraulis encrasicolus, assembly GCF_034702125.1. Taxonomy (NCBI): domain Eukaryota; kingdom Metazoa; phylum Chordata; class Actinopteri; order Clupeiformes; family Engraulidae; genus Engraulis; species Engraulis encrasicolus. The sequence continues at coordinate 45,822,910 of NC_085871.1, read as the reverse complement.
GCTTTCCTGACTCGGAGACGTGGAATCCAGAAGCTTTCTTCGGAGAGGTTGAAGACCCAGCAGCCTTCTTGGTAGAGGTTGTTGACCCAGCAGTGGTCCAGCCCTCCTCCTCCTCCTCCTTCACATCTCCTTCTGCTTCTTCCTTGAAGGGCACCCAGCCTGCATTATCACCATTACTGAAAAAAAACGAGAGAAACAAAAATCATGCACACAGAGTAAGCAATATGCATGCACACTTCTTGACTGCATATCCACCTTGTTCTGTTGTCGTATGGGCGTAGCATTACCGCAGAAATACACTAGCGGCGATCTGAGCAAGGCGAGCGACAGAAGTAATTGACTTTGTATTGAGTTGCTCGACAAAGGCGATTCTGGAGACTAGAGCGATTTGCGAGACGAGCGCGACAGTTTGAAGTTGAAATCTTTTCAACTTTCTATGACGCGGTTCGGCGACAAGCCGCGACAGCCAAATACTGTATAGAGGTCAGTGACCAGCCAATGGGAATGCTTGAATGCTTTGCCTTCTGCCTGTACGGACATACTCTAGTCTCCTCAATCGCTCGTATCGCTTGCTGCTGCACTCTGTCGCTTGAATCGCATCGCGCCTGGTCTATTTGAGCGGTTAGACAATGTCCCCCTCCCTCCAACATACCTATTCCCTACCCTGGGTGTAGTAGACCACACCACCCTTTACTTCCCTATGACTAGCTGTAGGCAAAAGCAAAGACATCAAATACCCAACAAGGTGGGCGACGCAGGTTTAACAAACGTATAAAAAAACACTTTTTTATTAATAAATACACCTAAATCTGGCTCCACAAATTGGAAATGTGGTGTGTAATAAATCGATAATATACAATAAAATAAATTGATAATACTCATACAAAATGTTCAAATCTCTGTAAAGTAGTACTAACTGTATTCCTGAGGGTCTAAGCTTTCAAATTATATATAATGTTCCTGTCTTTATAACACCACCTGAATTATAAACAATTGCGAAATGAAGTTCAAGGTCACGGGTCCTGGTACAGGGCCTCCTTCAGGGTTCCCACTCAAATTCAGATATAAAATTCCATGATTTTCCATGACTTTCCAGACCCAATAAGCTGAATTTCCATGACCACTTGGGTAAAAAAAAAAAGACGACGTAAATTTGTCAAAAAGTGTGAAAACTGAAAATTATCTTCATCCCTACAGCCGACGCCGAACCACCGCGAGACTTCAGTGGGCTCACTGCATTCTAGAGTGTTGCACATATCAGCGTGAAACCAAACAGTCTCTGGCGAAGCGTTTTAGGATAACCAGTAAGAAACAATGTTACACACCAAACAAGTTTCTACTTTTACAGGACAGTTAAGAAAATTCCATGATATTCCAAGGCGGTGCATGCAAAATGGTAAAATTCCATGACTGGAAAAACTTTTATGAAATTCCATGATATTCCAGAAATTCCAAGACCCGTGGGAACCCTGCTCCTTACAGTTAAGAGGTAAATATTTAATGTTGCTTCTGTTACCTTGCGTTGGACAATGCTGTCAGTGTTGCAACTGCACTATGCACCTTGATGTCTTGTTTACTTTCTGCTACTTTTTAATGCATCGTCCTCTCCTTTACTCTGTGTGGGACAATGCTATCAGTGTTGCAACTGTACACTGTGCCTTACCCTGCTCTTGGTTACATTTCTCCTTGTAAGTCGCTTTGGCGAAAGGCATCTGCTAAATGCTAATGTAATGTAATGCAAATCGCCCTTATTCCTTTAGGGACAAAAGAGTTATTGAAAATGCTTTTAACGGCGTTGGGCACCCTAAAATGCCTCCCAGAGGGTAGTAACTCAAATTCACAGTGGAGAGGATGGGAGGGGTCTTATATGAATTTCCTGGTTTTGTTTAAAATTGGGATAGAGGAAGTGACATGACCTTGAGTGAGGGGGTACTCCTGTTATAAAACATGCTTAGGGGTACATGGTGTAACGCAAGTACTTTAGGCCCCCTGCAAGCTACCAAGAATGGGCCCCCGAACGAAAAAAGAGGGCCTACTATCATGTGAATGAAGGGGGGCCCGTTTCTTCAAGTCAAGAGCCCATGTGGGCCCCCCTGCCTCGCAGGGAGTTGCGGGGATATACTTTACGCCTCTGCTTAGGGGGTACATGGAAGTCATTGTGCACAAGCCTTCAGTTATCCATGTGCAGGAGTAAGGCAGGAAAACATGAGCAATATGAGAAGTTCAGGAAACACAGCACACTGGAAATTGTTCTTTTTTTGTTATCTTTTGGAGGGAATTTTAAAAAAGTGGGGGGGCAGCTGTAGCCTATCCAATGCGCAATGTTTTTTCTGAACTTTTCATAATGCTTTGGGGTACTCATGACAGAAAAGGTTGGGAAACATTGCTCTAGATTAGATCATACAAAACCAATGCTTTGTCCACATCAGACGTGTAAGGCCTACCTCAACCGTGTGCAGCTGTCCACTTCGTCCAGACACTCTCCGCCAGTGGAGGAGTCCGAAAACATAGAGCGCCGCCTCTTCCGAGGCAAACACAGGGCCTGCTCCCTTTGTACTGGCTGGGAACCTGTAGCCAGCCCAGTGGCAGCTCTCTGGACACTTAAGAGTCTCTCATTCTCAGCTTCAAGCTGAGCCACACGTTCTTGTAGTCGTCGTAGCATTGCCGCCACTGCCGCAGCGGGTTCCTCAGTGCCGTTGCAGGTGCTCATTCTTCTGCCCAACTGCTGTTCTGCACTTTACAAATGTAGTTGTACCTGTACAATGACAATAAACAAGACATTCAGACATTCATTCATTCATTCATTCTCAATAGGCTACACACACAGCAACACACAAGGTGCTGCTCAAAATAACCAACCCCCCAAAAAGATGACAAATAACACAAAAGAGAAAAATGTTTGTCGTTGTTGTTCGCCCTGCCAACTGCTGCCAAAATTGTAACGCCAGCGATTTAAGTAAGTGCAAAGACAGAAGTAGTAGACTATGTAACTTAGTAGGCAAGGGAACCAAATACCCCACAAGGTGGATGGACTCAGGTTTTAGAAAAGTATAAAAAATACACAATCTTTATTTAAAAAATAGACTTAAAATGTGGCTCCACAAGTATAGTGAAAGACAAGAAAGGATATAGGTAGGTACAATGGGTCTACATCAACACACCAGGAAAAAGGAACAACCAGACGTGGGCAAGATTGAATATGATGCGGAGAAGCACCAGGGAGACACTAGGGACCTAATGACCCTGAGATGGTGCAGGTGCACACACACACACTGTTACATACTGGAATTCACACTTGTTACACACTTCTTTCGTTACACTGTAATTCACACTTGTTACACACTTTTTTACTACACACTGGAATTCACGCTTGGTGTTACACACTTGTTTTGTTACACTGGAATTCACACTTGTTGTTACAAACTTGTTTTTATTACACACTGGAATTCATGCTTAGTGTTATACTAGCCTACACTTGTTTATTTAGCCTATTTATTTATTATTATTAAAATTATTATTATCATTATTATTAACATTTGTTTTGTTTCCCACTCGGTGATCCACACCTGTTATGTCACGCAATGTCACGGCAAACCTTTCACTATGTGCATAAGATACAAGTAGGACCCCTTTCAGTGTGGCCTTGGCTTTCACGTACCCCATGAGGACTGGGGAGGAGCATCAAGACGGATAACAAATGAAAAGAAAGGAGGAGGAGAAGAAAAAAAAACACAGCCTGTAGCTACAAGTATTTCAAATCGTACATGCTGTGCCACAGCGAACTGACAAACTAGAGGGAAAAAATACAATGCAAACGAAAACACTACAACAGCATGCAGCACCAATTCGAACACACAACCACACACATCCACGCAAAGAGAACAGCCATGCTCTATGGCTGTGTTTTGGACCTGCAAGCCAAACACACTAATGAGTACGAGAGAGTTCATTCATTTCTAACGTACAGTGGCCTCCTCAAAGACAAATACCACGCACCATCCCGAACGGACAACACGTTAAGACAACAAGGCTGTTGGTGCATGATACTACTGTAAATACAAACATGCAACTGCATGCGTTTGCATCGTGTCACGTGATGAACATAAACAGGATCACACATACCTTTCTCACAGCGTATCCCAGGTTTGGAGGTGCATCGGTTTCCAGCATGGAGACAGCTGCCAGTGGGACTAGTGCCAACAAACGTGCAATTACTAACAACAACACTGCGAAGGGCGAGACCCCCGCCAACGCTCGCGACCCAACACGGCGTGGTTTCCTAGCGCTGCTCTACTAGTGAGGCCGGAGTCCAGCGAAGCTTGAATAGAGAAGCTGCTGTTCCATTGGTTCCCGTTGTAGACACAGTTCCACCTAGTTGCCACTAGTTGGCGAACATGGACACAAGGGAATGGGATGGAAAAATGAATTCCATATACATGCAAAAAAAGGCAACTGCAATTTCCACTCAAATCTCCTCAATAAAATATTCCAGGTATGCTGGTGCTATACAAGAGGCTATTGTCATTTTTTCTAGGAGTTTAGTTTTTCCTGGCATGGCTGAAGATTTCGAGCTGTATTATTAACATTTGAATATTGACATTTCAGGGCAAAAAAATATAACAAGGGAAAAAAATATTGTAGGCAGATCCATTAACACCCATTCATCTTTCACTAGCCAGCTGCAGTAGGCTACTACCACTGGTGACCACCAGCGAGTGAACCCTGGGGGTGCCTCCTGTGTGCTGCAAGGACTCTAAGTAACTTAAGGTGCTTTCCAATATGTGGACTCCCGTCCTCCATTGCTCACTTGCCTGCTTGTTTGTTTTTTAATACAATTTTATTTTTTATTTAGTCATGGTATTACAAACATCACATGTTTCACAAACTGGAAGATAACATCAATCATTTCTTTTTCCCACATCATGACTTTTTTTTTATTTAAAAAAAAATCCCTCTCCACCCATTCCTCCCTCTGTACACACGTGCCCCCCCCATGCAACCCACCCATACCACAGACACACACACACACCCACTTGCCTGCTTGTGACCTCATGATGACGCCACTGACGACAGAAAATGAATTCAATATCTTGCAAAAGCGCAATTCTAATGTCATTTCCTTATTTGCAATTGGGATGGTGAATGAAGAACACTCCCCCAAAAAATTGTTGTGGCTAGGCTGACAACGGTTTTCTCCTCGGAGGCGGGGCGTCAGCAAAACGCGAGGCCACAAGCACAAGTGGAGGACGGGAGGCCGCATATTGCAATTCGCCCTTTATAGTTGCCCCAGCTCTAGAGAGCCTAATCAGTGCCCATCCCAAACCCAATTAGTGGCATTGACAAACAGACAAAACAAGAGAAAGAGAGTGAGCAAGTACATGGCCCACATGCTACATAGCATGCATTTCATTATTTTAGGATGAACACAATATGCGTGTTGAATTTCTGCTGTGAAGATACTAAAAATGTAAAGCTACCTCCCGAATGGGCTTGGTAATGTTCACATAGGAACATGCAAACAGGGCCAGACTAAGACGGCCCCAGGCCCCTAGGCTACAGGTTGCTCATATTGTCGTGATTACGAACTAGGGGAGGGGGTCTCACGATCAGAGGGTTAGGGGTTCGAATCCCTCCCTTACCCCTCACTCCATACCTGAAGTGCCCTTGTATGACACCTAGTTAGCCCACATTGCCTCAGGGACTGTAACCAATACCCTGTAAAATATTTCTAAGTCGGTTAGGATAAACGTGTCAGCTAAGTGTAATGTTATGTGGCGTGAACCTTCCACCTCATCAACGCATCGGTTCGGCAATGGGAGGCACAGTACGAGACCGCTGAGCTAAAGGACCGGTCCGATTGCCAGACGCTACCGCACTGTATTGAGGCTTGAGGCTCAGACTGTATTGAGTGCCCCCAATAACACGCAAAGAGAGTAGTGCAGCGGGACGATACCATGCTCAGGGTACCTCAGTCATGGAGGAGAATGGGAAAGAGGACTGGTTAATTACTCCCCCCCGTCAACCTGGCAGGTTGGGAGACGAACCAGCAACCTTTGGGCAACAAGTTTAACGCCCTGACCACTTACCCAATGACTGCCCTTTTATTTCTAGGACTGGAAACACAGACAGTAGGGACACATAGCAGGCGAATCGAGCCAGGCGAAATTCAGTGTTCCATTTTGACAGCTCATCCTTAATCAGTTCGTTGCGGCGAATAAAATGGAATGGAATAGTGATGTTGTTGATTTGATTGGGCCGCAGCAGGCAAATTCGCTCCTCATTTGCATAATATTAAACTTGGTTTAAGATTTCGCTCCTGTTCGCTTGCCTTCACCTCCCCAATTGGAATGAATGGCGAAGTTCGCTTCGCTTGGCCAAATTCACGTCTATGTGTCCCTACCAAGAGGGTTATAAGCACAATTTCAGTCTCTCTCTCTTTTGATATTTAACATACAGTACCAGGGCTCAAAGTACTTCAATGTCAAATGAGTTTTAATGTTCATAAAACCCCCAAGAGGATGGAGGGAGTATAATAAAACAACAACATTCCTACAGATTTGGAATAAAATGAAGACAGAGGAAATTGAATTATAATTACAACAAAGATTTATCATAACATACATACATATGAATTACACACAGGAAAATATACATTCTTTCTACACTGAATAAAGAATAAAACTGTACACTACATACTGGTGAATATTAGAGGTGGGCAGGGAAGCTGACAAGGGGGGACAAAGGGGTCAGTTGTCCCGGGCCCAGGGAGAGAGGGGGGGCAGAATTGGGTCCTCATTACATTGCATGTATTAGGTGAAGGGGCCCTTTCAGATGACTTTGTCCTGGGCCCAGACAAAGCTGTCAGTGGCCCTGGAGGTGGGTATTGGCAAAGAGTTCAGGATTCAATCACGATACACCTGCCGGGACGGACGCAATTCCATCATGAGGCATTGCGACTCATGTACTATTGCGATGCATTGCAATATTAACTTCAGTAAATGCGTAAAAATGCAGCTTATTTGTCAGTTGCTGTTCAGCATTCATAAGACCGTTCATCTTATTTAAACATTTTAGCATCTGAGAGAGAGAGCTTCCATCACAAATAGAACAGAAATATGACCTAACTTTCTACTGAACAAAATGAACCAGTAGCAAATAGAATGTTATCCTCGGAAAGGAGAGGCTGGAGCACACTGCAGCTTAGTTTTCAAGACTCGGGTGTGTGCACAAAATTAAGTCTTGAAAACTAAGCTGCAGTGTGCTCCGGCCTCTCCTTTCCAGTGATGTCTGTCCCACTGTGATGCACCTGCAAGCTGAGTGAGGGATGATGCCTAGAGTCCCAATTCTAGAATTTTATCCTTATTAAATAATCGAATGTCATTAATCGATGCTCTATATCAGGAAAATAAGCATTGCGATACCTGGTCCTGAATCAATAAAGTATAATGAAAGTTAGTATCATGATGCATTGCCATGATGATTTTTTTTGCACACCCCTAGTAAATACACAAGCGATCATTAAAAAATATATACATAAAACAACACCGGGGATGTAAATTAAAACCTGCCTGATACTGGTGAAAATCCAGTTTAGCTGGTAGAAAATAATAATAATAATAATAAAACTTACCATACTAGCCACTTGGGGCCATTATTACTACCCATTTTGGCTGGTGATGAAAGGAGTTAATTAACTACGGTAGTTAGTCAATTATTTATCATGACTGAATTCAATGAAAGTACTCATTTGTGAGCTACTGAATGACTTTTGTGTTCAATTAGGATTGACTTTACTGACTGGGTGCTTTTCCTTGAAAATTGTCAAAAAAAAAAAATAGCTTGTTGAATCGTGTGGGACCATCAGTTGTGCCTTTACACTACATACTGGTAAAATACACAAAAAGCGATAATAAAAAAATATATATACATAAACAACTTCATGTATAAATGAATTCAATGATGAATTCAATGATAGAAAATAAAACTTTCAATGGCATGGTTTCAATGGTAGAAAATAAAACTTACTAGTCACTTTGACCCATTAGCGAGTTTTTGGCTAGTAAGATTCACGTCGACTACCGATTTCGGCTGGTGATGAAAAAAGTTAATCATCATGAATGAATTCGGTGAAAGTACTGCTTTGTGTGGTGAATTCAATGAAGCTCCCGCACACTGTTCACATTTGCAGAGGTTTTTACTTGCGACGTTTCGGTCTATGACCTTCCTCAAGCAATTCATAGACCGAAACATCTTAAGTAAAAACTCTGCAAAAGTGAAAAGCAGGAGCTTCTTTGTCTCTTTTATACAAGTTGGTGACCCAGTGGATCCACTCCTACGCACCTGGCAAAAGGAGGTGTGCAAGAAAGAATCCTAAAAATTGTGCTGAATTCAACTAAAGTGCTGTTTGGTGTGGTACACCAGGAAGCACTTCTTGAGGTGCAGCGGCACCTTGCACGAGGCGCAGTAGTACGTGGTTTCACGGCGCGTCCCGCGAGCCTTGCACACGCGGCACACCCGAGTGGGATGCAGCTTCCTGGGCGTGGGCGCGTACTTCACCATCTTGTGGCTCGCCAGGCCGCCCGAGAGCCTGCTCATGGGGTCAAAGGGCGGCGCCTTGGGGTCTTTATTAATAAAAGTACCATTGGTCGACTCCGGCGGCGGCGGCACGTGGAGCTTCCTGTCAAAGAGAATAGAGAAGAGCCTCACACATACACATAGGGAATGAATGGGTCTTTAGACCCCATAGGTTTGTCCATTGCTAACTCCTATCAGAAACCCCTTACTGCAGAGATGGGGAACCTATGTCTCGAGGGCCCTTTGCGGCCCATGAGGTCGTTTTATCCATCTCCTGATAAATTTTAATGTTATGCAGCTTCACATGAACTATGACTTATTTTGAAATGCAATCTTAGAAAAAACATTTGCAATACAATTAAGTTATATTCTCGAGAACCTAGAGAAGGCAGGGTCTGTTTTAAAGGTGGCTGCCTTCAATATAGGACTAAAAGTGCAGGTAGAAATCCTGGTTTGTGTTCATAGTACGGCCAAAGAAGGTGGATCTAACAAGAAGCGTCATTTTATTTCTTTTCCGGTATCCACTTTATGTCGGGTGAACGCCCCTTTAGGAGACCTTCGGTTAGGAGACCTTCGGAGTCCCGAGGTTGAGAATAAATCAAGTCCCCTTAGCGCTGTAGATGGCGGTAGCGCACGTCTTGAGCAAACACCTCAAAAAGAGAAGAAGAAGGAGGGGACAACGCCCCCTTAGGAGACCCAACTTGAGCACACGCTTTTGCATTGAGTGGGCGTGTTTTGCGTTATCTTTCTCTAATCCAGTATTTTTGGTACGGCCCTCGGAGGACTTACGGCCCTCATATGAATTGAAGAATCGAAGCCATGAGACGAAGAACCATACAAGTCCACTTTTTCACATTTTGCACAACGCCCATGTTTTAAGTTGCAATTTGAAAATTCATTTGTATTTTTATTTTTCTTGGAGTCAGAAAACAAAAGCTTCTTAATTATAATAAAATCAGATTTGTTTAATGTCAAATGTTAAAATCTAATGTTACCAGGTATTTACAATTCTGGACATTTACAAAAAAAAAATGTTGGACTTGTATGGTTCTTCGTCTCAGGGTTTCAATTAGAAGTGGCCCCTCGAAAGAAAAAGGTTCCCCACCCCTGCCTTACTGGAATGCTAGCATCTATGTTAGTAATGCGTGATCTAGTACCTGCTCTGAGGGTCAGAGGTCGGCGACCTTGGCTCTTTCCTATACTCATGAACGGGCACCATCCGGGCACATTGTTCTTAAATTTGCGTTACGCCCCTTTATGGGTGAAAACAAACCGAATGTCTCATTGACTTACATGCTACATCGGCTAGCCTAAATGAACACATTCCATGCTTCAGCCACGGCCCACGGCTGTTTGGCTATATTATTTGAACAGCCGGAAACACAAGTTTTCGGCATGTTGTGCGTGAACAACGCTAGTCTACAGGTCTGTATCTCTCATTTATTAAGCCCCATCATCACCAATTGACTTGCATGGGTTATTTTCCCCCACAAATGGGCGTAACGCACATGGAAAACGTCACGCCGTTCATGAGTATTATTGACCGTATATTAGAAACCTCTTTACAGCAATGCTAGCATCTATGTTACTGTAGCAATGCGCTGTATAGTACCTGCTCTGAGGGTCGGCGACCTTGCCTCTTTCCTATTATTGCTCGGCGGTGGCGACGACGGCCTGCTTTTCTTCCTGACGGAGGACTGCCTTGTCCATTGCTAACTCGTATTAGAACCCCCTTACTTCAATGCCTGCATCTATGTTAGCAATGCGTTATATAGTACCTGCTCTGAGGGTCAGAGGTCGGCGACCTTGGCTCTTTCCTATTAATGCTCGAATTAGAAAGTCCTTACGGCAATGCTAGCATCTATGTTAGCAATGCGCAGTACCTGCTCTGAGGGTCAGAGGTCGGCGACCTTGGCTCTTTCCTGTTATTGCTCGATGGCGGCGGCGACGACAGCCCGCTTTTCTTCCTGACGGAGTTCCGCTTTGTCGGGGACCAGGTTGGATCTTCTGAAGTCCGCTGTCGCCAACGATGGTTAAACTCCTCCTCTTCCTCTCCTTCCTCACCGCCAACACCAAGACCAAGACCAAGACCAAGATCATAGTCACCATCTTCTTCATGTCTGGGCAATATGGGGGGAAAAAAACGTACAGTGTCAATCAATGTGTGTGGGTGTGCGTGCGTGCGTGTGTGCGTGTAAGCCCTACCTCTCCGTAAGATCCATTGCATATAGGAGCGGGCCACGCTCGTTAGGAGACACAAGAAGCTGTGTGTGTGTGTATGTGTGTGCCTGTGTGTGTGTGTGTGTGTGTGTACGTGTGTACCTCTCCTCAAGAGCGGGCCACGCTCGTTAGGAAGCACAGGAAGCTGTGTGTGTGTATGTGTGTGTCTATGTGTGTGTGTGTGTGTGTGTACGTGTGTACCTCTCCTCAAGATCCTCTTGCGTATGTGAGCGGGCCACGCTGGTTAGAAACGACAGGAAGCTGTGTGTGTGTCTGTGTGTGTGTGTGTGTGTGTGTGTGTATGTGTGTGCCTGTGTGTGTGTGTGTGTGTGTGTGTGCCTGTGTGTTTACCTCTCCTCAAGATCCTCTTGCGTATAGGAGCGGGCCACGCTCGTCAGAAACGACAGGAAGCCATGTGTGTGTGTGTGTGTGTGTGTGTGTGTGTGTGTGTGTGTGTGTGTGTGTGTGTGTGTGTGTGTGTGTGTGTGTGTGTGTGTGTGTGTGTCTTTACCTCTCCTCAAGATCCTTTTGGGTGTATGACCGCGCCACGCTGGTTAGAAACGACAGGAAGCTGTGTGTGTGTGTGTGTGTGTGTGTGTGTCTACCTCTCCTCAAGATCCTCTTGGGTGTAGGAGCGGGCCACGCTGGTTAGAAACGACAGGAAGCTGTGTGTGTGTGTGTGTGCGTGTGTGTGCATGTAATCCCCTACCTCTCCGCAAGATCCTCTTGAGTGTAGGAGCGGGCCACGCTCGTTAGGAAGCACAGGAAGCTGTGTGTGTGTATGTGTGTGTCTATGTGTGTGTGTGTGTGTGTGTGTGTGTGTGTGTGTGTGTGTGTGTGTGTGTGTGTGTGTGTGTGTGTGTGTGTGTGTGTAAACCCCTACCTCTCCTCAAGATCCTCTTGCGTATATGAGCGCGCCACGCTGGTTAGAAACGACAGGAAGCTGTCCCCGTGCTCCCCCAGGGGGTGTCTGGCGCGGTACAGGACGAAGGCGTTGAACAGGCTGATCTGAAACAGGTACACCATGAACTTCTTGGTCCACTTGGCCGTCTCGCCGATGCACGGGTAGAAGGCTAGGTTCCGATCGAGCCGGTCGACTCCGCTCATCGCGTTGTGGTAGTCCGCTACGCACTTGGGTCTGCGTGGTGGGCCGTGCGTGGTGGCGTGTGGTGGACGTTTGTCGCCGCCGCCGCCGCCATCTTTCGGCCGAGGGCTGCAAGATTATGGGAAAAAAAGATCATCACGATTAATAAAAAATTAACAACTGAATTTTGTGAAATGTATTTAAAAACCACAAAATGTCCGAAATGCATGATGCATGAAATGATAAACGTGATTATTTGGGTCAAAATTGAATATCACAATTATTTTAAACAATAAAACAACTGAATTTTGTGTAGAATAGTATTTAGAATCATGAAATGAAATGTAACCAAGAATGAATACAAGGCATGAAGAAATTAAAACTTGAATTGTATTTATTATGCAAAAAGCAATAGCATGATGCTTAGGTGGGCCAACAAGATTTTTGGCCAGAAATACCAGCACCCTACCCTGGTTCCTACCAGACCTCACAATTAAATGATCATGCCCATGATTTATAATAAATAGTCACGCCCAGAAAAAACAAAAAATGAGATTCGGGATACATTTCGCTTAATTGTGCAGCCTCCCTCGGCCACAGCTCTACTACCTGTGTAACATGTTAGTCCATGAGCCAGACCGCCGATCGCAATCGAAAGGGTGGGCAAAGTCTTGTTGGTATTTTAATATTGATATATATGTCTAGTTTATGAATTGGTATGATAACCTTTGCAGAACAGTAGCTTTATCATATTTATCATGCATTTCTTATTTGAACCATTTTACACTAAAAACGCCTGGGCTAATTTGCTAATATCTTGATAAATTGAAAGTAAAAATGACTGTGAGGTAAATATATTTATAGGAAAAGTTGTTCTACAAAATTCTTAGATAGTTTAAAGGGCACGTTACACAGATTTCCCACTTAATTTAGTTCAGGCCCCCATTTTCACTGACTTTTCATTAAAAAAAATAGTGTTTATTTCCCAAGCGAGAAAATACTGGTAGATTGGGTACAAAAATACAACAATTTTCCCAGTTTATCATCTACATTACAATACAGGTGGGTTTTGTATTACAAGTTTTCTTGAAAGTTGTGTTTCATTATCCACACAACGTGTAATGTACTTAAATGTGAGCTATTTTACATACACACCCAAATTTGATATGTAGACAAAGACCTATTGGATGAAGCAGAGACTGCACTCTTTACATAGACTAAGGATAAAGTCACTTTTTTTACCATGCTGTTGTTGAGAGTGTACTACACTATACAATCCAGTGGCATGCAAAGACATTTTGGGGGGCAGGTGCTCAAGGTGGAGGTGGGGGGCATGTGGAACTTCCAGTTGCCTTGCCAGAGCAGGAGTGGGGAGCCGTTTTCATTCGAGGGCCACTTCAATTTTTATAAAGGGCTGTACTATGAACACAAACCAGGATTTCCCCCTGCAGTTAGGCCTATATTGAAGGTGGACACCTTCACAACAGACCTCACCTTCACTAGGTCCCCTGAAAACACAACTTAATTGTATTGCAAATTAAATTTCTAACAGTTCTTTACAAAACATGTCATATTCCATGTGAAACTGCATAAGATTAAAATTACATCAGGGGCCGTAAACGGCCCTTGAGACATAAGTTAGAGTCCCCACCCTTCTATTATGCTATGTTAGATCAAGGTGAATTGTCACATGCTTTTGATCTCAAGAATCGTTACCATAGATGATCATGCCAATATGGACCACATTGTGACAAAAAAAGAAAAAAAAGGAACTTAAAAAAAAGGCCTTTTTTCGTCCAGTACGGCAAAGGGGCTGTTGCTTTAGAACCACCAAGTCCGTTCCTAGATCTGTGCATGCCAATGCAATCACTTGTGTTTGGAAATAGTAAAAATAAAGTCCCAAATCAACAGACTGACCCGCTCTGCACTTAAAGTAGGAGGGGTGAGGGATCACCTCACCTTCAAAGCCTTCCGAGTCCAGAGAGCAGGCCAGTAATGGGGAATAACAGATTACATGTTTCACGATTACATTATTAAGAATAAAAAAATGATGAGTTGCATTCCCTTACAGTTGCTGCTTCAGTGTCTGGTAATGAAAGTACATTTACTATGTGAAAATAAGTGATGGTTTCTAGATTCACATGTTATGCTATTCTAAAATTTTGATCATTCCACACATTACCTAGCCTGGGAGTACCCATGCTGCCTTGCACGTTCTTTTCGAACTGCTAGACGATATAGTCTGCCGTTTGCCGCCAGACAACACATTACCAGAAACCCAGAGAAAACACATAATGTGCATGTGTGTTGGTGTGGCATTGGCTGTGTGTCTGTGCCTGACAGATGCAGTGGACAGCATGAGTCTGTTTGCATTTGTCTCCTTCTGCTCAGTTATCTACCGTCATCTGGCTGTCCCTGCTGGTAACTCTTATAATATTGTCTTCGTCTGAGTTTCCCAAAAACACTTAAGTAGTAATAAGTAGTACTTAAGTACAGTATACTGACAAGGCGCCACCTCATACAAAAGTTCCATAGCCTCCAGGGATGGAAAGTAACTAATTACATTTACTCAAATTATTGTAATTGAGTACTTTGATGAGTAACTGAGTCTAAAATAGGTGATTTTACTTCTACCCAAATTACAGTTTGGCCAAAGTATTTTACTTACATTTGAATCTACCTTGAGGTCTGAGTAAATTCTGAGGTAGGCAAAATTGAAATAAAGGGGAAAATCTGTCAGACATGAAGGGAAATTGTGTGTTTTTACCATTTAACATAAATTATATATTTTGGACTAATCTATTGGATGACTATCTAGGGCCCGCCGGCCCCATACCATTAGTCCGACAGCCCACAGACGGTACACAATAGAGTTGCAAGTAACTGGCTGGGAATAGTAGAGCACACACCAAGGACTCAAGCTGAGGGAGTACCAGCGCAGCCTGAAAACAGTTGTTTTAAAATATATACAAGAATTATTGTTTATTAACAAAATTATTCATGAATTTAATCTCACAACTGGCAATTAAATGAAATCCACCAGACTATTTCCTTTGGTAGGCTTCCCAGTCTTTGCAATTTAAGGCCCACGACCCAAACGCAATGAAATCCAGACCCTTAAGTTCAGAGTAATGGGCTGTTGTATGAATGGGCTGACCCTAGCCCTGCAACTTTGCCACACCAGCACACACAGAATTTTGTTGTCACGATCGCCAGGTTATTGGAAGATGACTTGTGCAGAGATAGCTAGAGGTCACGAAGGGTGCTATTGAAGGAAAGCGATATAAAAGCAAACTGAAGGTAACTTTTACTCAAATCACATTTTTATTAAGTATTTTTTTTTACTTTTACTTAAGTAAAGATGTAATTTTACTTTTACTTAATTACATGTTTTAGTATTCTTTCCACCCCTGATAGCCTCTTACTGGAAATGGGCCTGGCGACAGGCCAATTCACTCTTGGCTGAAAACGCTGAACTACATTATAAGAACATTGCTAACATTGCCCAGCGCATGTAATGACTGAGATTGGAAGATAATTACTCTCTACCATGTTGTTAGATGGTCAGCTTAGGTCCCGTGAAATGCGGAACTAAGGGGCGGGACTTACCAAGCTCTATTACCATTTTGGTGACAATAATGACACCAAATAATGACAATATCTGTTATAATAGAGGGACTGCGTTATGGCGTTAAAGGCGGCCGGGGTACACCACATGACAGTCGGAGTACACCACATGATGGTTTTCTTGAACTACTTTGTACCCAGTGTGAGTACCACCAAGCCATGAGGTTATGTGATAGGGTATACAGTATCTTTACTTGAAATACTAATTTTCTAATGTAAGGGGGAAGAGGCTAGGGCTACAATAGAAAAGTAAATACAAAAATAATCATAAAAACACAAAAGGATGTGCAGGTCATGGAAAGCTCAGCCTTAAAGCTCACGATGAGTTCAGAGCTCTTTCAAACAGTTTTTTCATGAGCTGGGACGGGACTGGGAACTGTCCATGGACCTATTCGTGAAGCATTTAGGTGCCAACTCTACATAGCATCGACAAATACGTAGAACATAAATACAGCCCGCTACCAGCTTTTCTGCACTCAGCATGGAGAGTGTGAATCAAGCCAATTTCCACCATGTGAGGACTAGTAGTAGTAGTAGTAGTAGTAGTAGTAGTGTGAGGACTACCTCCTCATGCAAACTATGTGTGCCAACTATCAGTCTGGCATCTGGAAAGCAAGTCTTCAGCAGCATCCACAAATCCCAAGCCCACTTGACCATGTCTGGGCCAACAATGAAAATGTCCATCTCACTATACAGTGGATGTGGGGATATTCAGCCCCTGAGGCAGTGTTACAACTGATGTCTTGCAAGTACAGCCATCAATGTAAACTGCTGGATTGCCAATGTCCGAGAAGTAGCTGGAAATGCTGCACAACCCTCTGAAAACTTCAAACATGTGTATATCAGCATGAAGAGGATAATCATGGTGACATATTTACAGATATTTACTAGACTGAGTCAGATCCTGAGGACTAAAATAATGCTCTTTATTTATTCTTGCTGTTGCAGGAAAAGTTAAGAAAAAAAAGAAGTTTTCATATGTTGTCATTTTTATCACATTTTGTCAATCACATATTGCTTTGGTGATTCTATTAGGTCAATTGGTATGGTCTAACAACCTCTTTAGGGTCTTGATTGAATGGAAAGCATCCCTGAGGAAATGTAGGCACCCTGTGTGGTCAACAAACTGCATAATAACAAAAAACAATACAGTTTTCACATTTCCGTTTTACTGGTCCACCATTTCAATGCATGATCATTCACTAACTACCTGTTTGCAATGGTTATCATGCCATGTTAATGTACAGTATGGTTATCACATGTTAGTATGTGTTTGTTCATTATGTTTTTTGTTTTTGTTTTACTGTTGGGGGAAATGTAATAATAATAACCTTAATAAAAAACAAAAACGGATTTCATATTTTATCACATTTTGTCATTCACATATTGCTGAGGTGATTCTATTAGCCTATTAGTGTGGTCTAACAACTCCTGTAGGGTCCTGATAGAAGGGACAGCATCCCTGAGGTCATTTAAGCACCCTGTGTGGTCAACAAACTACATAATAACAAAGAACCACAATACCGATTTTTCACATTTCCATTTTACTGGTCCACCATTTCAACACATGATAACTACCAAAAAGCTACCTGTTTGCAATGGTTATCATGCCAAACTGTTAACTTGAGATGTCCAAGAAGTCAAAAAAACAGATTAGAACTTGCCCACCCGTTCGATTGCGAGAGGTCAATTTTTGGCTTCTGGCTCAAGGCCTATGTGTCTTGAAATGTCCATGTCCGTGTGGGCATTGTGTGTATTAATCTGTATTATGTGTATTACTTGACTCCTTAATTTCCCCCCAGGGATCAATTAACTTAGCCTGGCGACGCCATCCATGTACTCCACCCAAAGATTTTGGCTCCGCACATCGTCTGGCAAAAGACTCGAGCTCGGTTCTCTCAGTGTTTAGCCAATCAGCAAACAGTTGAGAGTGGTGACGTAGAACTCACCCGCGAGCTCCGTTACTGATTGGTTAAGGTAACTATATTCACACTTTCGTTTTGTTATTTGTATGCTTTTGCGACGCTATAACGTAACAGTATGCTAATAAAGCACAATATGGGTTTTAATTTGAGCTTGGAACTCCAATTAATTCAAATGACAGAGTAAGATCAGACGATCTCCCACCGTCCACGGAGATGGATTCCTCATGGCTTTTGCCAGACTGATTGACGGAGTCAACAGTTGGCTTTTCGCCCAGGCTACTATAAACTTACTCTACTGTACGATTTTTAAGAAATAGTCAGCGCCCCCCCAAAAAACGTGTGATTTGCCTACCTGGGCCTGAGTGGTGATGTCATCTCACGCTGCATCTCATCCCTGTGGTGGCTGGACATCATCCTCACGAGCTTCTTCCTGTCCTTCCACGCCAACACCATGACCGCGTTGTTGTGCAGCGCCATGCACCTGTAGTACAAATTATAGTAGATGGAAAAAAATCATTATCACAATTATTTTGGTCAAAATCGTCATCATGATTATTAATCACGATTATTGACTTTTTGCAGATTTTTTTGAAAATTATAACAAGATGAAATATAACCAAGAATGAATTATATACAGGATGAGCAAAATAAAATGAATTGTAATAATTATGTTAAGGCAATAGCATGAAACTTAGGTGGACATACTTCTGGCCAGAAACACCAGCCTGTTCTGGCTTCAAGGACGCTCTCAACGGTAGGTCACTATTGCCACGATTAAAATCACGACTTTGATTTCATGATTTTCGATTATTTTCGATTAACTGTGCAGCCTTAGTAGATGCACATGTTTCCAATAATGCTGAGTGTCCCGTGACCCGTTACAGAAAAGCTTACACACAACAATACGTCACTAGATGGGGACTTCCCCAGCCAAAATAATAAGAATAAAATGAGAATATAATATAGGAAGAGTAGAAGATTAAGAACACTTAGATGAAACTAAATAATTCTCTACACACCCGATCGGCCCCAGGTCGGAGTCGGCGTCGACGAGGCGGGCGATGGCCTCCGGTTCCCCCGGGCTGTTCCTCCTCAGCGTGCCGCAGACGTGGGTGTTAAGCCGCAGGAGACGCTCGGCGAGCGCCACGGAGTTGCGGATGTTGTCCGTGTAAAGCTTGTAGCCGTGGCCCGCCAACCTAGCAGAATGTATTAAATTAAATTAAGGTACACTTAAAGTCTTTACACGTATATTTTGAAATGAGGATTTTTTTAAATCCACAGGAAGCGTTCCGTGAGCGCCACAGAGTTGCAGCAGTTGTCCGTGTAAAGCTTGTAGCCGTGGCCCGTCAACCTAGCAGACCAGAGTGGCATTTATTACATTAAATCAAGGCGCCCTTTACACGTACAGCTCCAGGCCACTTTATTAGAATAGCATGAAAAAGTTGATTTATTTCCATAATTCCATCAATAATGTTTAACTGTCATGGATTATAGATTCATGGCCCAGTTTTTTAACTATTCCAATCATTAAATTGTTTGTTTTTACACATTTTGGTCTTCCAGCTCTAAAAAACCATGAATTGGGGAATACGCATCATTAGAATATTGTAATAAAATCACAAATTTTCTTCATCAAAATTTGTTTCACATCAGTTCACATCAAATCAGTTGAACTTTGGTACTTTCTGCACAACATGCAATGTTCAATACTTGGTTAGGACTCTCTCCGTCTTAATATTATTAATAATAACGGCCATGATGCGTTTAACATTGAAGTCAATGGCAGAAACAGTGCATGGGAGTAATGGAAGGCCAGATATCCTTGATGCTTTGCCGTCAGCTGTTTTTATATAGCTGACCTGGTGTCCCACACTTCACTCTTCAATGTAGATTCCCTGTAGATTTCCATGCCACGTTTTGTCGCTAACTCACCGGTTTAATTCTAAATCACCAGAAATGAAACCCCATTGAAAATGAATGGGGTTTTATTTCTGGTGAGTTAGAATTAAACTGGCGAGTTAACACCAAAGCGTAGCATGGGTATATTGAAGAGTGAAGTGTGGGACACCAGGTCAACAAACAAGAATAGCTGATGGCAAAGCATCAAGTATATCTGGCCTTCCATTACTCCCATGCACTGTTTTTGCCATTGACTTCAATGTTAAACGCATCATGGCCGTTATTAAGACAGAGAGAGTCCTAACCAAGTATTGAACATTGCATGTTATGTAGAAAGTACCAAATTTCAACTGATTTGATGTGCACTGATGTGAAACGAATTTTGATGAAGAAAATTGTGATTTTATTACAATATTCTAATAATGCGCATTTCCCAATTCATGGGTTTTTTGAGCTGGAAGGCCAAATTATGTAAAAAGAAAAACTTGAATGATTGGAATAGTTAAACAACTGGGCCATGCATCTACAATCCATGACAGTTTAACATTATTGATGGAATTATGGAAATAAATCAACTTTTTCATGCTATTCTAATAAAGTGGCCTGGAGCTGTATATTTTGAAATGTGGATTTTTAAAAAATCCTGTTTAGGTGTAAATCCAACATGTGGATAAAAATAAAATCAATTTTAACAGATGCGTTTTAGCCCCCTAAATGGAGTATTTATAAAGCCAGATTTTTGATATGTAGATCTTTCTGAAAACACATTGGTTTTGGCCTTCCGTTTACACGTAAACAGAGTTTTAAAATCAGCATAAGTCTAAACAACTTCTAAAATTTAATTAAAAACAGCTTAGGACAACAGGTGAACTCCGCCATATTTATATTCACTTTTTTAAGCAGATGTTTTGATTAATGTGCATTGTCCTAATCTAATAAATGAATGAATGAATGAATGAATGAATGAATGAATGAATGAATATAGATTACCCACCTCCCGAGGAGGGAGACCACTGTGTCCCCCAAGTCTCCGCTTCCCGCTGCTTCCCCACAGAAGGGCTTCATCCCTAAACAGTATCCCGTCGCGGAGTCGCAGAGGAAGTACGATTTCACCGCCTGCGCGGTCGGCTTCTCATTCCGGCGGGGGTTGCAGACGCGAAAGGCGACGCGTCCGCTGCGCCAAGTCATCTCGCCCTCGTCGATGCAGATGTTGGCGTCGGGCTGGTAAAACATGCCAAACTTCGACAGGATAGAATCCATGATGGGTCGCACCTTGTGCATGCCGTCGACGTCACGACGTTGAGTGCTGCTGAAGTGCAAAAACTTCCAAATCAGTTCGTAGCGACTTCGCGTCATCGTTTTGGCGAAGTAGGGCGTGCTCAGCAGCTCGTCGGTCGACCAGTAGCTAGCCAACGACGGCTTTTTGACGATGCCAGTCAGAAAGAGGAGGCCCAAAAACCGCCTGAGCTCCGGCACGGTCACGTCTTTCCAAGGGTACACCTTGGACCGGATTCCGGCCACGTTCGTTTGCCTGGCGTAGAGGTTGGTTTGCTCTGCGATTCTATACAGCAGTTGGTTGGTGATGATCAGGTCGACAAAGTTGCGAGGCCGGTCGGCCGTCAGTCGAGCGGCGAAGCCTCGAGGGCCGGGGGTGGCGGTGAAGGGGATGTGGCGCGGCCTCCAGTCCTCCATCTGCCGATGCCACTCGCCATTTATGCTGCATTATGGGAAAAAATGACGAAATCACGATTATTTGGGTCAAAATTGTTATAATTCATGATACTCAAAGTCGCTTAACCCGCTTTTTTAATCACGATTACTAAAACGCAATAAAACAACTGTGCCACTCGCCAGTTATGCTGCATGATAACGGAAAAAAAATACGAAATCACAATTATTTGAGTCAAAATTGTTCATGATCAGTTGTATTAAAGGGGTATGCCACTATTTTGGGCCTTAATACAGCTAAAATCGTTGGCCAGGGTTTATAAAGGTGGCAAAGTGTCTTATTTTTCAGTGTTTTATTATTTATTGTTAAAAGCAATACAATTGAAGAGTTCAGATGCAAAACCATTCTCCATTTCTGAAGACCTGAACTTCTATATTTTTAGAGAACCCGGTTGTTGGTTTGGTCTAGTATTTGATTTGATTTGATTTGGTATTTGATAATACATATAAATAGTTATGTTACATAAATACAATGAAAAAATATGCCATTTTGAAAGCTTTGTATTAAATACAAATGAATTAAGATTCATTTCTGAAAAGGCACTTAGGGTGTTTTGCATCTGAACTCTTCAATTACAGAATTTTGCACAGAATATTATTTATAAGTCACAAAATCAATCATAGCCAAGAATGTACGTATATAAAGGGATGAACAAAATAAAACTGAATTTTAATTACGATTTCGGATTAATTGTGCTGGCCTACCATTCGTCCTGCACGTCACTGCTGTCCCTCTTCCTGTCCAAGTCGTCTGGCATGGCACTGGCCTCCGAGCGGCTGGATACGGCCGTTGGTCGAGCTTTAAAATATAAATGTATACAAATGTAGTAAATATATACGCACTGTATAAAAACATGCTGTTACCATACAACAGAGAGAGAGAGAGAGAGAGAGAGAGAGAGAGAGAGAGAGAGAGAGAGAGAGAGAGAGAGAGAGAGAGAGAGAGAGAGAGAGAGAGAGAGAGAGAGAGAGAGAGAGAGAGAGAGAGAGTGAGTGAGTGAGTGAGTGAGTGAGTGAGTGAGTGAGTGAGTGAGTGAGTGAGTGTGTGAGTGTGTGTGGGTGTGAACGCACCCCTATTTAAAGGTGCAGACATCTCTTAGTCAGTCAGAGAGAGACACAGAGAGTGCGCGTGCGTACAAGAGTGTGTGAGTGAGAGAGAGAGTGTGTGAGTGTGAGTGTTTGAGTGTGTGTGTGTGTGTGTGTGTGTGTGTGTGTGTGTGTGTGTGTGTGTGTGTGTGTTTGAGTGAGTGAGTGAGTGAGAGTGTGTGTTTGAGTGAGTGTGTGTGTGTGTGTGTGTGTGTGTGTGTGTGTGTGTGTGTGTGTGTGTGTGTGTGTGTGTGTGTGTGTGTGTGTGTGTGTGTGTGTGTGTGAATGCACCCCTATTTAAAGGGACACTGTGCAGGAAATGGTCAAAAAAGGTACTGCAACTATGCTGCTTATTGAAATTGGGCTGCCTATTGCCAAATTTGATCTTTACATGAAAGTTACAAATATTTTCTAGTATGGTCCAAGTACAGTCATTTTGTAGCTAAAAATGGCTATTTTTGGAAATTCAAAATGGCGGACCATGGAGAAGATCCCCCTTTTCATGTATGAAAAGTGCAATTTTTCCAGTCATAATGAATACTTAGAATTTGATGCTTGTGGCAAGTATTCATGAAAAATGTAACATTAGTGAATGGGCAGCATGAATTCTGGAAATAAACAACTAAAAATCTCACACAGTGTCCCTTTAAAGATGCAGACATCTCTTGGTCAGTCAGAGAGAGACACAGAGAGTGCGCGTGCGTGCGTGTGTGTGAGTGTTTGAGTATGAGTGAGAGTGTGAGTGTGAGTGAGTGTGTGTGTGTGTGTGGGTGTGTGTGTGTGGGTGTTTGAGTGAGAGTGTGAGTGTTTGAGTGTTTGAGTGAGCGTGTGAGTGAGTGTTTGAGTGAGAGTGTGAGTGTTTAAGTGAGAGTGTGAGTATGAGTGCGAGTGTGTGTGTGTGTGTGTGTGTGTGTGTGTTTGAGTGCGAGTGTGTGTGTTTGAGTACGTGTGTGTGTGTGTGTGTGTGTGTGTGTTTTTGAGTGCGAGTGTGTGTGTGTGTTTGAGTATGAGTATGATTGTGAGTGTGAGTGTGAGTGTGAGTGTGAGTATGAGTGTGTGTGTGTGTGAGTGTGTTAACGCACCCCCATCTAAAGGCTTCTCTTGGTCAGTCGTTGTCTCCATCTCCTCCATAATCCACATCGAATCCAGATCAGGAATTGTGATAACATCTTTAACACACACACACACACACACACACACACACACACACACACACACACACACACACACACACACACACCTTCATTGAATGAATAAATAACCAGCAGACCAGTGCAGCGGTCTTATGATCAGCGGACTCTGCACTGACTGGCTGGATCAAATATGTGGTGGGTTTCTTTTTAGCTTTTAAAAGGTACACTGTGTAGGAAATGGTCAAAGAAGGTACTGCAACTATGCTGCTCATTGAAACTGGGCTGCCTATTGCCAAATTTGATCTTTTCATGAAAGTAATAAACAAATATTGTCTAGTATGACCCAACTACAGTCTTTTTTGCAGCTAAAAATGTCCATTTCTGGAAACTGGATCATGGAGAGAATTCCCCTTTTCATGTATGAAAAGTGCTATTTTTCCAGTCATAATGAATACTTGATTTTCATTTGAATTTGATGGTCGTGGTAAGTAGTATTCGTGAAAAAGGTAACATTAGTGAATGGGTAGCATGAATTCTGGAGATAAACAACTAAAATCTTACACAGTGTACCTTTAAGTGTAAGAACACACTCCATCTATTGTACCTTAGTGGTCTCCAACTGGCTGTAAGAATATATACAAATATAAATATATATATATACGTACGAATAAAAGATGCAGTTACCAAGTTGCCTTACAACAATACGAGAGAGAGAGAGAGAGAGAGAGAGAGAGAGAGAGAGAGAGAGAGAGAGAGAGAGAGAGAGAGAGAGAGAGAGAGAGAGCGAGCGAGAGAGAGTGAGCGAGAGAGTGAGTGAGTGAGTGAGTGAGTGAGTGAGAGAGAGAGAGAGAGAGAGAGAGAGAGACCGCGTGTGTGTGTGTGTGTGTGTGTGTGTGTGTGTGTGTGTGTGTGTGTGTGTGTGTGTGTGTGTGTGTGTGTGCGTGTGTGTGTGTGTGGTGTGTGTTAACTCACCCCCATCTGACTTCTCTTGGTCAGTCGTCTTCTCCATCTCCTCCATAATCCACGCTGAATCCGGGTCTGAAAATGATGATACAAATTATAAAACCTGAATCCGGATCTGAAATTACGACACAAATTATAAAACCTGAATCCGGATCTGAAATTACGACACAAATTATAAAACCAAACAAAAACTCAAAGAGCAGTAACAGTCCATGATATTACAGCTATGCAATATCGGTAACACTTTATAATAATGTTCCTTAGTAAAGACTCAGTAAATAATTAACTAATGATGAATAAAACATTAACAAATGCTTTTTTATTAACTAAGTTTTATTAATGCTTTATAAAATATCTACAAATGATATATGCAAGATTTTACACACCTTATAACAGAGTATTTTATTCATTTACAAGCAACTTGTAAATGTTTGATAGATATAAAATATTAACATAGCATTTCCTAGTCATTTACAAGCATTTGTTTACATTTCCTAGTCATTTACAAACGTTTGTTAATGTTTTGTTCATCAATAGTTAATTATTTATTAAGTCTTTATAATGCTTTTTTGCATGCATTATTCTAAAGTGTTACCCCAATATCATGTGCTAGTGTTGTATTTACTATTTACACCAGGGGTGGGGAACCTTTTCCATTCGAAGGGCCACTTCATCCGAGGGCCATACAGGTCCTCCGAGGGCCGTACTATAAACACAAACCAGGATTCTCCCCTTCACTTTAGGCCTATATTGAAGGCAGCCACCTTTTAAATAAACACAACCTTCTATAGGTTCCCTGAATAGAACTTAATTGTATTGCAAATGCATTTTCCAAGATTCCTTTACAAAATATGTCATATTTCATGTGAACCTGTATCCTATGTAGGGATGGGATATCGGTATCGGTGTATCGGTATCGGGTTCAGATATCAACATAATTCAGAGATCGGATCGGAATTTTCCCAAAGTATCGGAACTTTCCTGATACTGACATTGAGCCATTTCCAATGTTAATTTGAAATCATAACACTTGCATATTAGCTTCCAGGATGGGATTGTTTCTTTTTTACTTGTTATTTTTGACACAATAATTGGTTTCCTGTTCTTCTGACTTCCTTTTCTGACCAAATAGCCTACTTGAGCCTATCGTAAGTTGAAAACCCATGCATATATGTAGTTTTGGTATAGGATCGGAGTAGTATCGGTGTCGGCAGATATCCAAATTGAGATATCGGGATGGGATCGGAAGTGCAAAAATATGTATCGGTGCATCCCTACTCCTATGGTTAGTGCCCCTGGGCACTGTGCCACTGGCCCTTATGGATAATCCGGACCTGATTCATGGCATCGAGAATGTCTTGAGTGGTTCACTCACTAGGGGTGTAAATAATAATCGAATGTATCGATGCATCGATTTTACAGCCGGCGATTTAATCGAATCGCATCGTATCAGTGGGGCATTCTTAAGCATCGAAAATAATCAAATCACTTGCCCCTGTCCAATGCCCTAGCTCCATAACATAACAGAAAAAGAAAAGTTATTGGAGAAAAAATAGAATCATAAAGTTTCGAAAAGTATTGAAAGTAATCAAATCCTTGCTTTAAGGGACACTGTGCAGGAAATGGTCAAAAAAGGTACTGCAACTATGCTGCTCATTGAAACCGGGCTGCCTATTGCCAAATTTGATCTTTACATGAAAGTTTACTAACTAATAAACAAATATTTTCTAGTATGGTCCAAGTACAGTCATTTTTGCAGCTAAAAATGGCTATTTTTGGTAATTCAAAATGGCGGACCATGGAGAAGATCCCCCTTTTCATGTATGAAAAGTGCAATTTTTCCAGTCATAATGAATACTTAGAATTTGATGCTGGTGGTAGGTATTCATGAAAAAGGTCACATTAGTGAATGGGCAGCATGAATTCTGGAAATAAACAACTACAAATCTCACACAGTGTCCCTTTAAGAAATCGATACCGTACCGTATCGTCATGGAGGTTGTGATGTACACCCCTCTCTCACCCATGTTTAAAGGAGTGATGCTCCAAGCTGGATCCTCTTCTGGCGTCTTCTTGAGGTTGGACTTCCGCTCTAAGACTTAAATTAAGACAAAAGCAGGACACAGTGATCATGGGGTCGAAGAAGGGCGTAA
Source organism: Engraulis encrasicolus (assembly GCF_034702125.1). NCBI lineage: Eukaryota > Metazoa > Chordata > Actinopteri > Clupeiformes > Engraulidae > Engraulis > Engraulis encrasicolus. Next base: position 45,796,518 of record NC_085871.1, on the reverse strand, counting down.
CACATGTGTTCATGGGAATAGTTGGTAACACTTTATAACAATATGTATAAAGCATTAATAATACTTAGTAAATAATGAACAAATGATGGACAAAATGTGTGTGTGTGTGTGTCTGTAAATTACAAATGTTAAATTGCGAAATGTTATGTTAATATTTTATATTCATCAAACATTCACAAATGGTTTGCAAATGAATAAAAGTACTCTGTTAAAAGGTTTGTAAAATCTTGAACATATTATTTGTAGATAGTTTATAAAGAATAAATACAAATTTGTTAATAATGAAAGCATGAGGAAATGTTTTGTTCATCATAAAATTGTAGGCATATAAAGATTTAGTAAATAATTAACTTAAGTGTTACCGAATACTTTAATAATTGTATTCAATAATTTGCTTCACATTACATTGAATAATACTGAAGGTGTATACCAACATTTCTAGTCTGAAAGATAGATGGGCAAATACATTTCCAATGTACAGTAGATAGTTTGATTACTAATAGTCTGTTAAATAAAATAAAAAACTAGGAAAGAGTCCAATTCTTTCTGTGATCAGCAGTTATCAGTGATCTGCTGATCCTTATCGGTAGTTGGGCCAAAAAAAAGGCAAAAAAAAAAAAGCTGATTAGTGCCTCTCTAGTATACAGTATGATATTAGTAATAGATTTATGGCATGGAAACTGTCTCGAGTTGTTCTCTCAGTCCAGTAAAGAAATAAAGGTAACACTTTACTTTAAGGATCGCTAATAAGGTGTTAATTTCAGAGTAATTTCTCAGTAATTTTATGGTAATAACTGTTTGTTATTAGTCGAGCCGAGCCATAATTGGCATTGCACTGGAAACCATATGGTTATTTTGCTGTTATTACTAATAACAAACAGTTATTACCATAAAATTACACTGAAATTACTGAGAAATTACTCTGAAATTAACACCTTATTAGCGAACCGTAAAGTAAAGTGTTACCGAAATAAAACATGCACATACGTCTCAAAAAAAGTTCTGGGTGCAGGACTGGCAATGTCACACGACAGAGGGCATGCTCAAACTACATCACATCAAATTATGAGAAATGGAAGCTTGGTGCACAGACTTTATTTTAGGGATGTTAACCAGTAACCGGTTAACCGGTAATCGACCGGTTCAACTTTAACCGGTTAAAATTTTCTGCTATCGGTTAACCAGATGTAATAATATTAATAATTATAATAATAATTTCCTCCCAAAAAACGATAATTTTGAGATTTTAGTATGATAATTCAGCATTTTCCATCTGGCAACACAGGTCCTGTCTGCGCAGCAAAAAAAAAAGCTTATGTGAAAAATAACAATGAAAAAAATCAGTGCTGTGCATATCAGGCACGCAGACGTTTTAAAATGTAAGATTACCGGTTAACCACCGGTTAATGAGTCTCGGTAACCCGTTAAGAGTTTTTTCAATTTTCGCCATCCCTACTTTATTTTCTATATTATTTTCTTGAGTTGTTCTCTCACCCAATTTTAAAGGAGGGATGGTGATGACGGGATGTGAGGGACGAGAAACCTCCTCTGCAGCGTCGTCCCTTAAGTCGCACTCCTCGTCTGAGACTTGGATGAAGACAAAAGCACAGCACAGTCAACATTGGGGTGGAAGAATGAATAAATGAATGATGAATCATTTTGCATCCAAGTTTCATACTTATCTGTTCACTTTGGTTAAGTGGATGGGCTACGCCCACCACTAATGACTAATTGACAGCTGTGATATATTGTGCTGACTGTGATTGAGTGACTGCACCCTGACAAAGACTGTGTAGGTTGAAACGCGTCTGACTGTCTATTTGCCTTGAAGAAAAATTGAAAAATATTGCAACCGGAGTGCTGCAGTTTCCACAGTTTTCGACATTGCCATTGACCAGTCTCCAATATGCATTTAAACTTAACGTAACATGAGCAAGGCACCTAAACCCCACACACTACTCCAGGGACTGTAACCAAAAGCCTGAGAAACGTTGTAAGTTATTTTGGATAAAAGCGTCAGCTAAGTGTAATGCAATTTAAAGGTACTCTGTGCAGGAAATGGAATATGCTGCTCATTGAAACTGGGTTGCCTATTGCCAAATTTGATCTTTTCATGAAAGTTTACTAAGTAATAATATTAAATAATATTAATATTATTTATTATTATAAATAATATTATTATAGTAACTAATATTTTCTAGTAAGGCCCAAGTACAGTCACTTTTGCAGCTACAATGGCTATTTCTGGAAATTCCAAATGGTGGACCATGGAGAAGATCCCCCTTTTCACGTATGAAATAATAATAAAATAATGAATGCTCACAATTTGATGGTGGTGGTAAGTATAGGCCTACATGAAAAAGGTAACATTTGTGAATGGACGGCATTCATTCTGGAAATAAACAACTTAAAATCTTACATAGTGTACCTTTAATACGTACTGTAATGTGCTGTGCTGTGCAGTGCTCAGTATCTTACGTGGTGCTAAGAGCCGTGTCGGGCTCCAGGTTTCCTCCTCGTCTTGGTCGTCTGAGTCACCGCCGTCATCGCTGCCGAATCTCACCTTAAGGGGAGTGACGTGGATACCACGGTGGTCGGATCGGGCACTCTGATTGGGTAACACTGTGTGCGATCTACCCCGATGATTGGTCGAGTTACCGCGTGGCGAAAGAGGAAACGTGGATCCATCCAGTGAAGTCCGATGAGGGGGCACCTGTAGCAGTGTTGCCAGATGATGGAAAATGTTGAACTATCGTACCAAAAATCTCAAAATTATCGGGGGGCTTTTTGGCAGAGATTATCGTACACAAACTAAACCAAATAGTTTGCTTTAAATCAACTGACTGAAAACTGACTTAAATTATCGTACACCATGTTTGTGATGATACAGAGGGGAAAAAATGATGGTACAAATGATGATGATTTATTGCACATCTGGCAACACTGACCTGAGGCACCTTCCTCCAGTCTAAAGGTTCCGTTACCGGCGGCAACCTATGCAGCGCTACCTCCAATCTGGGCAACCTGCTGCGTGGGAAAAAACATTCGGGGGAAAGAGAGAAAAAAGAAGAAATGCAGAGTTTTGTTGCGAAATGGTGTACCCACCATTTTTGACATTTGCACTAATTTATTATTGGAAATGACTGTTTAGAGGTCTTATCAACGATGTGTGAATTCTTGCCATTCAAATATTTTGAGAACATACCTTTTAAACCTAAATAAAACGCATTTTGCAATGCAATGCAATGGAATGCCAAATACAAAAATGTCAATTTCCCAAAATGTTCCAAAATGGATATACAACGTTATTAAGCAAAAAAGCTCTGCAAATATCACGCAACGAAGCCCCTGCAGGTGGAAACGTTTTCACTTTCATTTTTCACTTGTCATTTTCACTAAATAAGCTTATACGTATATCAGCAAGGGAGCTTCTACCCCCCCGACCCCCCTTTGCTCGACAGGTGCCAACCTGCACAACCGCACAAGAAAGTTTCTGGTGCCCCCCTTCCCCGCACGTCATTTTAAGGGCTCCGTACATTCCTGATGTACAGTATTGTTTAAAAAAAAATTCGCAGTGCATCCATCTTTTCTTTTCACGACATTCACAGTGCAATCCTAAATCTCGATCATAAATACGTACTGTACATAATGCCCACTTACCACTCTAAGTCTGGGTTGTCATCAAATATCAATAAATCGTCTCCAGAATCCTCGCTCTCAGATATGTAGAACGATTCATCCAGCGGGTCTTCTGCAGCCTCTTCTGGTTTTTGTCCTTCTCCTGCTCCTAAGGGTGCTCGATTATGGAAAAAATGATAATCACGATTATTTGGGCAAAAATCGGAATCACGATAAATGTTTTTTGCAGCATTTTCTTTCAAATTATAAGGAAATGAAATACAACCAAGAATGAGTTATATATAAAACAATATACAACTGAATGGTAATAATTATGTAAGAGGCAATAGCATGAAACTTTACAGATTTCTGACCAGAAACACCAGTATGTTTTGGCTTCAAGGACACTCAAAGTTAGGCCACTATTGCCATGATTAAATCCTGATTGAAATCACGATTTCGAGCCAAGTGGTCTAACAGCCCAATTGTATAACTATGACTTCATAATGTAAAATGTATCCTATTGTATGAATATGTAAGTGACAAACTCCCTGCATGTACATAGTTCTGTTCTTAATGTGTGTTGTTTCCCACTTCTCTTACCCTTAAAAAAAAAAAAACAATAAAATATAAATTAAAAAAAAGAAATCACGATTTCGATATCACAATTTGGCTTCAAGGACACTCAAAGTTAGGCCACTATTGCCATGATTAAATCCTGATTGAAATCACGATTTCGATATCACAATTGTATCACGATTTTCGGATTATTTCCGATGAACTGTGCAGTCCTACCTGCTACTTCATTTTTCAGGCCGTCGGGTGAAATGGCAGAAGACACATTCATTAGAGACATCAAAGACACATCCATCGATCTTCCTCTCCCTCCCCTGGTTCTTCGTCTTCCTCCTTCATGGCTTACAGCGTCGGTGACTTCATCTTTGGATTTCTCAGCTTCCACTTCGATGAATGGCGAAATGCCAGTGGACGATGTCGATCTTCCTCTCCCTCCCCGTCCCCTTCCTCCTCTTCCTCCCCAGGTTCTTCTTCTCCCTCTTCCTGGGCTTACGGCGTTAGTGTCTTTGTCTTTCTTGGCCTCTTCTTCTACGTCATCCTTGGGCACTTCAACAGTCATCGATCTTCCTCTTCGTGTCGATTGACTTCCTCCTCTTCCTCTTCCCAGACCTTTCCCGCTGCCTCTCCCTCCTCTTCCGCCTCTTCCTCCCCTGGTTCTTAGTCTCACGGCGTCAGTGTCTTCTTTGGGTTTCTCAGCGTCTTCTTCCACGTCATCCTTAAGAATTTCACCATTCATCGATCTGCCTCTTCCTCTCCATCCATTTCCTCCTCTTCCTCTTCCCAGACCTCTCCCGCTGCCTCTCCCTCCCCTTCCTCCTCTTCCTCCCCTGGCTCTTCGTCTACCTGTTTCTTGGCTTACGGCGTCGGTGTCTTCTTTGGGTTTCTCAGCTTCTTCGTCCTCTGGCATTTTTCCTCTCCATCGACTTCCTCCTCTTCCTCTTCCTCTTCCCAGACCTATCCAGCTGCCTCGACTTCCCCTTCCGCCTCTTCCTCTTCCCAGACCTATCCAGCTGCCTCGACTTCCCCTTCCGCCTCTTCCCCATCTTCCAGCCCTGGTTCTGACTCTACCAGTTACTTGGCATATGACGTGTGTGCCTTGGTCTTTGGGTCCCTCAGCTTGTTCTTTTACGTCGTCTTCTGATAACGATACGCCATTTATCGATCTACCTCTTCGACTTCCTCTTCCTCCCCCTCGACTTCCTCTTCCTCGGCCTCCCCTTCCGCCTCTTCCTCTTCCCCTTCCTCTTCCCGTTCCTTGGCTTATGACGTCTATGTCTTGGTCACTGGATTGCTCTTCTTCTTCTTCTACGTCGTCTCCTGACATTTCAGCATTCATCCATCTGCCTCTTCGACTTCCTCTTCCTCCCCCTCGACCTCCTCTTCCTCGTCCTCCCCTTCCGCCTCTTCCTCTTCCTCTGCCCATTTCTTGACTTGTGCTTCTTCCTCTGCCAGACTCTTGGCTTTCGTCTCTGCCCGTTTCTTGACTTGAGTCTCTGCCTCTTCCACGACTTACGCCTCTTCCTCGGCTCACGATTAATCCACTTCCTCTTCGTCGGATGATGCTTATGCTTCTTCCGATTCCTCGGCTAAAGCCTCTTCCTCTGCTTAGGGCTGGGAGATATTGAAAAAAACATACATCACAACATTGATTACTTTATATCACAATAACGATATAGATGTCACGATATACCACAATAATGTACTACCGGTAATGTTTTCAGCTATTCTCTTTATTGTGTTGTATCGTAAAGCACTTTTCTTTCAAATTGATCTGTTTATCCTTCTCCTTACAGTTTTATGAACTTAGAGCATGCATAGTGACAACACAGAATGTTATTACATCATATTAAATTGTACATCAGCTGTAATGATGTATAAAATTAGTTTATCACAATAGAAACAACAGTGGAGAAAGGGCACGATAGACATTTTTCTATCACAATAACCAATAACATTACACTACATTACATTACATTACAGTGCATTTGGCAGATGCTTTTAAACCAAAGCGACTATCAATCAAGGACATAATCATAGCAAACATCACTAGCAGCAGATACTAAGTGCCGATGCAACAAGTGCAGACGCAAAGTAGGGAAGGGGGTGTTAAAGGGACAGTTTGGTCAATTTCAACATGCAGTTGTATTGCTCACACTACCCTGGACTTGTCAGTGCCTGAGATTTTTTCTTCTTCTTCTTCAGCCGTTTCCGAGATCCTGGTCATTGTAATGGGGGCAGCTCTTTGTTTACATTTCAAAAAAACATTTTTATTTATTCCCAAAAACATCCAAAAGGTTATAAAACATCAGCAGACAACTAGCAAACAGCAGTACCTTTTGGGAAAATATTTGGAGTTGGCCTATGTTCCATTTTTTAAAAATGTAAACAAACGCTGCCCCCATTAGAATTGCTCATATCTCGGAAAGGGCTGAGCCGAAAAATGTGGCATCACCAGGTACTGACAAGTCAAGGGTAGCGTGAGCAATACAACTGCATGTTGAAATTGACCAAACTGTCCCTTTAAGTGAAGTAGATACTGGTACATATCATCATATCGCTCAACCCTACCTCTAATGCTTATTCCTCTTCCTCGGCTTACTCCTCTTCCTCTTCCTCCTGCCCGGCTGACTCCTCGTCCTCTTCCTCCCCATCTCCCCCCACGGCCTCTTGGTTCTGCCGCTGCCGCAAACGCTCTCTTCACTGCTGCCACCATAGGGTCCTCCTCCTCCTCCTCCTCTTTCTCTTCTTCGCTCTCTTCTTTCTCTTCATCGCTCTCCTCTTCTTTCTCTTCATCACTCTCCTCCTCCTCTTCATCGGCATCCCCGTCCTCCTCCTCCTCCTTCCGCCGTCTTTTTGGAGACGGTCTGCCACTGACACCTCTTCCTCGGCCTCCCCCTCGGCCTCTTCCGCCTCCTCTGCTCCATCCTCGGCCTCGGCCTCCCCCTCTTCGTCGTGCTGCAGCCCACCCACCACGCGCCCTCTTCACTCCCACGTCATTATCACTCTCCTCCTTTTCATCATCGTCTCCGTCCTCCTCTTCCCGACGTCTTTTGATGCCTCTGCCTCGGCCTCCTCCTCCTCCTCCTCCTCGGCTTATGCCTCTCCCCCTTCCTCCTCCTCCTCTTCCTCGGCTGATACCTCTTGCCCTTCCTCCTCCTCTTCCTCCCCCTCTACCTCTGCTTCGACTTCCGCCTCGACTTCCCCCTCTTCCTCCTCTCCCTCCCCCTCTCCCTCCTCGACCTCTTGGTCGGGCAGAAGCAGTGCCACGTCCCCTCTTCACGGCCACGTAATCAGCATCAGCATCATCTTCATACCGGTCCCCATCATCATCCTCCTCTTCCTCCTCCCAAAGTCTTTTGGAGACCAGAGGCTGCCATTCTCCATCTTCGTCACTGATGAAATCAGAGAAGCAGAGTAGAGTAGTTTTATTAATCCCGAGGGAAATTAAATACAAAACATACATAAATACCTAATACACATTATTGTATACAAGAAAACAAACAAACAAAAAAACTACTGTCCGACCCCCGATATAATTTTGATGTTATGCAGGTTCACATGAAATATGACATACTGTAAAGGGATCTTAGAAAATACATTTGAAATTCACATTCTCTTCAGGGGACCTAGAGACGGTGGGGTCTGTTTTAAAGGCGACTGCCTTCAATATACATGTAGGCCTAAAGTGCAGGGAGGTCAAAGACGTCCAAAAAGGAGTTGTCATGCATTGTAACGGATACCTTCTGCTGACTGTAACTGTAAAAAACATGACTCTTTTTTATTTGTTTTCTTTTTCCAGTGAATTCATGAAAGCCTCGGCTGTCATCCATTCACTTGAAACAATTTTAAAATCTTGTTTTTTACAGTTACAGTCAGCAGACGGTATCCGCTACACTGAATGACAATTCCTTTTTGGACGTCTTTGACCCAGGGGGAAATCCTGGTTTGTGTTCATACTACGGCTCTAGGAGTTTTACGGCCCTCGAATGAACATGAATTGGCCCCTTGAATGAAAAAGGTTCCCCAAACCCTGCCCTAAATCATCCATTCATTCATTCATTCAGACGAGAGTAGTCCTATTGATGTGATTACAACACTAGTAAATAAATAACCCCTTTACATAATGTATAGGCTACACCAGCTTTTCCACCATAGCCTAACTAATGAACACCAGCCAACCGGCCAAATGCTGGTGAAATTTCAGTTTGGCTGATGGAAAATAACAACTTGCTAGCCACTTTGACCCATTAGTGAGATTGTGAGTTTGGCTAGTAAAATTAACATCAGTTCTACAATCCATTTTGGCTGGTGATGGGAAAGTTCATCCAGAACACTGACTGTAAACTGCAAAACTGCTTCTACCTTGACTTTGTTTGCACACCTCTGACCATGCAACGCCACACCCCCTGGCTTATCTATCTCTCTCTCCCCCCTCTCAAACACACACATAAATATACACATGGCATGGCCCCCCTTTCCCTCATTATCTCATTCACTTGAGTGCACAACATGAGTGTCGCCCCCCTGCTCTGACCCATTCATACAAACGCGGGAGTTTCCTCTCCTCTTCCCCCCTCCCCTCACCGCCTCACATCCTCCATGCACATGCATACATGCCACAGAAATGCCTGCTGCTCACAACAACACATGGTTGCTAGAGTTAACCAAACTCAATGCATTCGCGAGACAGTGGTATTCGGAATTGCATCCTTGTTTTAGGACGTAGGTTGAGGTTTATAGTGAAGAGAAGACGTGCCGTCCAAGTGAAGCATTGCCCAATAACAAGGGGGATAGGTAGGCTAGGCTAGTAGCTCTTGGCTAATAATGATCACATGCAACATGCATGCGTAGCCATAGCATGCATTTTGTGCATAATACACACTTGTCATCTGCCCTAGTTCCACTGTCATAACGCCTAGCAGTTACTCACCATTCAAACTCGTACTCGTACTCCTGGTATTGCTCACTTTGAACTAGGACGGAGATTTCCTCGGCCTCATCGTCCGATATGGGTTTTCCCAGGTCTTCAGGTGGTGGTTCTTCTTGTTGTTGTTCGTATCCTTCTTGAAACATCGTCGACAGCCCCAGTCCCTCCGACATTGTAACACATGGGCGCTGGAAAGGCGCCCAAAAAACGTCCACACAACTTGCACTGTATCTCTAAAAACGCACGTCGTTCACCCACAACATACTTTATTTATGCATTCCTTAGAAAAAAAGTGAATGGCGGTAGGCGGTGTCTTTTGAACATTAGCAGTACTTTCTTCTTCGCCGCGAACGATTTCACAGCTGATTAAAAAAGAACTTCCGCCATCTACTGGTTGGAGGACAGAAGAGGTTCTTCCGTCTTTCTACATCATCATCGTCATCATCGTCATCTTCTTCATCATCATCTTCTTCTTCTTCTTCTTCTTCTTCTTCTTCTTCTTCTTCTTCTTCTTCTTCTTCTTCTTTCTTATTTATATGAATTATTTCTTTTATCTGAGCCTAGGGATGTTGCAAAAGATTTTCTAGGATTTTAGTTTGACAAAATTTACCTGTGTCTTTGTATGTTAATTGCCAATTCTAAATCAGACCTTTCCAAATTATGTTGGGCTACGTTCTGCATGAGCGCTTTGAATCTCTCTCTCTCTCTCTCTCTCTCTCTCTCTCTCTCTCTCTCTCTCTCTCTCTCTCTCTCTCTCTCTCTCTCTCTCTCTCTCTCTCTCTCTCTCTCTCTCTCTCTCTCTCTCTCTCTCACACACTTATCTCTCATCAGATCACACTACTCTGTATGACTGTCTCCAGCACTGACTTGTATAGTATATAGTTATAATAGAAGTCTGTGGTCAGCAGTGTAGATCTAAATGCCAAAAAAAAAACCAACAAAAAATTGAACCACCTAGACAGCCAAGCAGGGTAGCTAGAGGGTAGGAAGTAATGGCATATCACGTAGGCCAGTGATTCTCAAAGTGTGGTCCGGGGACCACTGGTGGTCCGCAACAGAGCTCAGGTGGTCCGCGAGGGGATTTCTACTTTTCCAAGACAAGCTAGCAGTAGATTTGTGACATTATTTCAAAGCCATGCATAGCTGTCATATATTTCCACCACAACAAGACAAGGCTTGTAATGTGACTAAAAGTAAGTGATATGCATTGCAATTAGCAGTGTCGAATTAGCACCCGTCAACTGTCAATTCTGTTGACAGGTGGGTGGTCCTTGAACATATTTGGGGGGACAAAGTGGTCCTTGGCCTGAAAAAGTTTGAGGAACACTGACGTAGGCTACAGGCTAATGTGATGTTGGGTACAATCCTGCAAAATCACTTTGCCTACCTGAAGGTCAAACGCTGCGCTCTTGCAATTACATTTTCACAGAAGACAAGCAGTGATTGCGGACTTTATTTCTTTTTACCTGGATTATTGCTTTGATTGTCCTGCACCTGGCCCATTGGGTGGGATGTGCACCCACTATTTTCTCCAGCCATTCACTGCACCATTTCACTATAATTTACAGATGGTGTGATTGGCTGGAACAAAAGGTGGGTCCAGGATTATAATTTCTGAAGACAGATTACCCAACACAGAATACAATGTAGGCCTAATCACAGTAGCGTTGCTGACACTGGTCCATGACAATGTCACAGTTTATTTCATTTTCCACCAGAGGGAGACATAGTTGAATTTGCAATTCAGAAGTATGAAAAGTTGTGCATGATCTTTGATCTAGAGATAGCTGCAACTAACACATGTTATTCAATTTTCCATTACATGAAGAGTCAAATGGGAATTCTGTGAAGCATTTTCATTAAAAACAAACAAAAAAACGTTTATTTAGGGTCTTCAAATTCCCCACAGTCTTGGTAGTTGGTAGTTGGTAGTGTGTTACTGTAACTGATGTAAGGCATTTTGCTATACTCAGCTTGGCCTATATGTTTACTGCAATGTGTAATCATGTTTATTAGGTCTTTGGTGTATGTGTTGTTTCTACGGTATGTGTTGTATCTGTGTATCTATGTAAGCTGTCAAACATCTTAATTTCCCTCGGGATTAATAAAAGTACTCTACTCTACTCCCCTAGTTCTGACGATGGCATCCTCCACCACAGAAGGGTTCAGGGAAAAGATATTTTTCTTTTATTTTTGATTGATTGAATTGAAGAGGATTGAATCTTTTTACTGTGTGTGTGTGTGTGTGTGTGTGTGTGTGTGTGTGTGTGTGTGTGTGTGTGTGTGTGTGTGTGTGTGTGTGTGTGTGTGTGTGTGTGTGTGTGTGTGTGTGTGTGTGTGTGTGTGCGTGCGTGCGTGCGTGCGTGCGTGCATGCGTGCTTGTGTGTGTGTGTGTGTGGGAGAGAGAAATAAAAGTCATAGAGTGGGCAAGGACAAATGCATCTAGACAAAAGAGGAAAAGAGAAAACCTTTTAAATTAAGCATTAAAAAAATCAGAAGGGAGACAACATGAGTGTTGATGAGCTGCATGATCCTTTGGGTGTCTCACAGTTTCAATGTTTACACTCCAGTGCACATGTTGGTAGTGTTGATAATGAAAACAGGTAAAGGATTCTACCTGTCAATAGGCGCTCCTAGCCTCGCGAGCCATCCTACGTACTTCCGCCAAAGGATTGGCTCCACTACTGTAGTCTGGCCGTGCTTCTCTGTGGAGTGCCTGGAGCAGTAGAATTTTGATCGCAACGCCCCCCCAGAAAACAGCCAATAATCGAATACGCCCCCCACGTGGGGGCGAAAGGGGGAGGACGCTCGTGACAATGACGTACACATCTGCGCCAGAGCTATTGGTCTGCGCTATGTTGTTGTTGAGTAACTGCCAGCGATTGGGTGAGAGGTGTCCAATAATTTCAAACCATAACTGAATGCAAACTTCCTGCTTCCTACAATCGCTTCAGAGCAAAGAAATGCCAGACCATAAATACGAAATGAAATGGTAGTATTATGGGATGGTCAGGACCAGGCTAGGCGACTCCTGCCTTTTCAACATGTTGGGGGCGGTGTAATACTGTTGAGAGAACTGTTTTCCACCAACGGATGACAGAAACAGAGTTTACAGAGTTGACAACAACAGAGTTTACAGGGACATCTATTAATCAGTTCACAACTATGTGTACCCAAGGTAAGATAATAAAGTAAGACAAGGTATGGGCTATGTAGGCCAATAACAGAAATGTAGCACGTATTGTACTAATGGTTGGGTTGGACTGTTAGTTGTAGTAGGTGTCTGCCAGTCGATTGTTATCGCCAACAGTGCTGTTAAGGGCTTCAGCCAACAGCCCAATATTATCCCTTCGCGCAACTATCTGACTTCAATGCAAAATATTAGGCCAGCACAAAGCTGAATTAGTACTTGTCTTGAATAAGGCTAGTTTAAATATTTTGGGGTGAAAGCAAGGGAGAAACGTGACCCAGATGAATGCATTAAAAAAAAACAAGGTTAGCTAAGGTAGATAAGGTAGAGTACACCTCCCCACATGAAATGGCCTACTTGGGAGATTTAAGGGTTTGAGGGTTTAATGAAAAATACACATTATACCTTGAAGAAAGTAGAAACTTCAGAAGAATTTCTTTAAAGTTCAATTCTAAGTATCAAGGAGCAGACAGAAACACACCACAGGTTTCCCAGTCTTAGCAGCTTACGGCTGTTTACAGGGTATTGGTTAGTCCCTGCAGCATTATGGACTTAGGTACCTTGCTCAAGGGCACCTCAGCCACGTGGAGTACGGTATGGATTGGTAGGGTGGGATTTGAACCTACCACCCTCCGATCTAAAGCCCATCTCTTTAACCATTAGGCCAGGGGTGCCCATTAAGGTGGAATTGCAAAATCCCACTGTTAACTGTTTTTAACGGTTAGGAGCAGGGCTTGACACTAACTTTTGCGCTTGGCTGCCATGTGGCTAGTGGTTTTCCTGAGTCACTAGCCATTCAGCTATTCTGCTAGCCACAATTTGATATTGTTTTTTTTTTCTTTATCATTACGCTGTTCATCTAACCTCAGAAGATGAGTGCACATAGCTTTCTACATGGAAATAAATCAAACAAGTAGAAACTGAGTAACTGAGCTTTTTCTTGAACTTAGATAGAAACAATTGATACACAAGGCGTACAACGCAGAATAAATGCTATTCTGATATGTCATACCATTGAATAAGATACCTGCCACATTGGCTAGTGGCACTGTAATTGTTACCAGCCACAGCCAAGTTTTACCAGCATTTGGCCGGTTGACAGGTGCCAGTGTCAAGCCCTGGTTAGGAGGCAATGGAAGTGACCATTTTCGTTCTTCTTGATGGAGTCGTGCTGCATGAGCGCATGTGCACTGCGACCTGCATGAAGCATCCTGGTTAGAAATTGGCATGACGCGGCATACGTGAGTGACTTCTGCTCTGAATTCATGTCACAGGGCATTAAGTCATCGCAGGAAGAGATTTTCTGCTCTAGAGTCACTGCGTTGGCATGGGACCTCCAGTATGTCATCAATAAATAATCTGCCCTGATTGGCCTTCATCTAGCTGATGTGAATATTGTGTGTGTGCAGTTCACATTTTTGTGAGGCCGTTCACTCGCTGCTTCACGTAGGAAGCAATGTTTTTTATTGTCTATAGGGAAGTCATGTTAGTTACAGTATTTGGTAACACTTTCTATGAAGCCCATATCTATAGCNCTTATGAGCACATTTATAATAACTTATAATGCGCATCATAATCGTAGTGCATTATGACTACACTCATAACGCTTCATGATTGAGTATATCAACAGTCATGAACAACTATAAATCTAACTTATAATGCATTATAAATCTGAGGGTATAATAATAATACATTATAACTGTCATAACGCACTGTAATTATGATGAGCCTTATAATTTGTTATAAATGCGCTCATAATGTACTATAGATATGGACTTCATAGAAAGTGTTACCGAGTATTTTTGTCTGCCTTGTTTGCCAGGCATTCAACCAGTAGTTATTTTCTTTTCAATTCCACATTTTAAAGAGGGCAGGTTTTTTCTGACCTAGCTTCACCATAGGCTTGTCCACTGACATACAATACATCAGACATTTGATCTTGAAATCTGGCTTCCACCAATTCAGGTCATGCATTTGGCTGCCAAGATTCTTTTTATGAATCAATTTTCCAGGACAAAGCAGATCCCAATCATTGTGATCGCATGAGTATCTGCTTACTTCATTGCAAATATGACTACTGTCTCAGTCCCTGCTTTAACTTCCCATGGCCCTTTGACTAGGGTCAAGGGTCATAGAGCATGCTCTGAAGTTCCTTTTTCTCACCAATGTGGCAGGAGCCTAATGACCTCGGAAGTACTGGCAAACAGAACACGGACACACACACACGCACACGCACGCACGCACGCACGCACACGAACACACACACACACACACACAAGCACACACATGCACGCGCACACACACACACACACACACACGCAGGCACACACACACACACACACACGGACGCACCCCTCCACACACACACGCGCGCACGCACACACACACACGCACACGCACGCACGCACACACACACATGCACGCTCTCACGCACATACACACGCGGACATGCACACACACACACACACACACACACGCACACATAAGGACATGCACACACACACACGCGCGCGCACACATGCATGCGGACATGCACACACACACACACACACACACACACACACACACACACACACACACACACACACACACACACACACACACACACACACACACACACACACACACACACACACACACACACACACACACACACACACACACACAATGCATGGGCATGGCCACACAGTCACTTAAAAGGATTCATAAGAGGGCAAAAGGGTTTTCACACACACACTCCAAGAAAGTACACACACCCTCAGATAATGTCTCCGCAAAGAGCCCCTGTCTCAGAGGGAATTTCTCTCACGCACACACCAACACCGGAGACAAACCAAAGATCAATAAGACACTAAGAGCTAAGCAGAAGCTACGTAAGAATGGAATCTGATAGACAGAGAGAGAGAGAGAGAGAGAGAGAGAGAGAGAGAGAGAGAGAGAGAGAGAGAGAGAGAGAGAGAGACAGAGACAGAGACAGAGAGAGAGAGAGAGTACAGTATCTATATTGTGTGGCAATTGTGTGTGTGTGTGTGTGTGTGTGTGTGTGTGTGTGTGTGTGTGTGTGTGTGTGTGTGTGTGTGTGTGTGTGTGTGTGTGTGTGTGTGTGTGTGTGTGTGTGTGTGTGTGTGTGTGTGTGTGTGTGTGTGTGTGTGTGTTTGTGTGTGTGTGTGTGTTTAGCAGAGAGCTTGAATCACTTAGGGATGGGAGCAGGCATGCCTTCCCCTCCCTTCCCTTCCCCACCCCTCCCCTCTGTTCCCTTCCCACTGTAGTGTAGTGTAGCCCAGCACAGTAGCAGACAGGGACCAGATAACATCACAGCATCATCCTCCTCTCACTACAACCACAGTCATGGTAAGGCTTCGACTTCTATAGAATTGAATTGAACTGAACTGAGCTGAACTGAACTGAACTGAATTGAATTGAATTGAATTGAATTGAATTGAATTGAATTGAATTGAATTGAATTGAGCTGAATTGAATTGAATTGAACTGAACTGAACTGAACTGAACTGAACTGAACTGAACTGAACTGAACTGAACTGAACTGAACTGAACTGAACTGAACTGAACTGAACTGAACTGAATGGAATTGCACAGAACAGAATAGAACAGAACAGAATGCATTTTATTGTTATCATCCACATGTACAACTTCCACTAAACACATTTACAATGAGATTGAGAGCACGTATTATTATTACAGTAGCCTACCTTTGTGAAAAGGTTAGTCGGCACTTGTTGGGCTGTCTTGATGTAGGCAAAGGCCTACATGTTCCCCATAGCTTTCTGTTCACAGGTGAATACATAGTAAAATAGCCCATAAGGAATCATCCTTATATCACATCACATTCAAGTTTCTTTGTTGAGCTATGGTTAGGGTTAGGGTCAGTTATGACACAGGTCAGTAATGACATTGAATTGGCAAAGCAAATACTTATTTATATCGACTGATTTACGACTGTTTCATCAGTTTCGATAGCATGTGGGCTAGACATGCTAACACATGGTCTGTGAATTTGAAATGCTTTTATTGCGCTCATTTTGATTCATCTTGGGTGTGTGCTTTTTATCAGATCAAATGTCCCTGTATGTAACCTGTGTGGACACGTTGACAGACAGAGTTGACGACTCAACACATTCTCCACGAATGACTGGTCTCCATTTGATGCCTTGAGATGCATTACATTACATTGCGCCACATCCCAGCTAATAATCGTCCCAGGTGGCTCTGTGATGTGGTTTTGACCCTGTGTGGCCCTTAACTAGAGGACCCGAGGCATTGTAGTATTGGCTGTATCTCAAAGTCAAGGATCCTGGCCTTGCTAGGACATGAACCGCCCATGATTGGATCTTTTTGGTGAACTCCGCAAAGTATCCTATCTGATCACTGGGCATTTTTACATCCTAGCAAGGCCAGGATCCTTGACTGAGTAACAGCCATGGTGTTTCATTGAGGAGCCCTAAGGGGGTGTTGAGAAGGCTACAGCTGACAGGGGCGGGGCTTAGTTTCCATTGGGGTGCATTAGTCCATGTTCTTTTTTAATACTAAGGGGTGGGGGGTTGGCAGGCTTATGATGAGGTCAAGGGGGTGTTGAGATGCTTATGATGATATTAAAAAAATAAGGTTGAGAACCATTGCCGTGGCAGATTAGCACACCATAGGGTCATGCTTGGTCTTGCAACATTAGCAGATAACAGGGTCATGCTCTTTCAATGCAGCATCATGATGCAGTCTAGAATAGATTTAGAATGGCCTAATGTGTCGTTGTACATTATGCACTCACTTACAGTAACAAAACATCAAACATATTTCTTGAACTTTATTTGTGATGGGATGGTGGAGGACAGACAGGAAGCAAGTGGGGAGAGAGAGCCGGGGAAGGGCCGGCAAAGGACCCAGGCCGGAATCTAACCCGGGTCGCCAGTATAGCAGTGCAATACCCTACTGCTTGAGCCATAATGTTTCAAAAAACTGTTGTAAAATTGTTTCAATAACTTGTGAACACCCCTCTTTCAGTACAGACATGTGTCTGGAATATTTATATTAAAGGAACACCATAGAGCCTACATATTATTGGAAGAAAAAGATAGAGAGTAACTGGGGAGTGGTGCTGAGGAGGCCGCCTGTGCATGCTTTGTATTTGACATGTTGCCTTGTCTAATCACGTGTGCAACAGGTGCTTGGGAACCACACGATGGAGCTGCTCGGCCTGCTGTTGATCACCTTGGCCCTCCCAGCACACTGCTATGTACTGCAGCCCAGTAAGTCAAGCTGTGTCTTTATAAAGTCTTTTAATTCAATCATTTAAAAAACTCATTTAACGTTCAAAGACAAATAATTTTTCTCCTTTCTCCTGAAATATTTTGATGTTGTTACTTCTTTCCAGAGGTAGACAAAATAGAAAAAAAAACCTGCCATAATTTCCTTCCAACACAAGTAATTTCAGTAACATCTAGCCACCTTACTAGGTACAATGGAATAACAGGTGTAACCACTATGTAATATCATGCTGTGTACCTGTTTCTGTCTTCCAGAGGGTCAGAGTTAAAGACAAATTATGACTTTGAATCAACACTTGAGATTTTCTTTTACTTAGAACGTTTTTAAATTAGAAGTTTTATGGACTATGATAGAAAGTGGAAGGGTGGGATTTGAACATGCAACCCTCTAATCTAAAGGCCATTTAACCCCTTAAGACGCAGCATTATAAATTAGCTGTTACCAGAATGGCAATGACCAAGTCGTAATGTATTACTAAAGGCCCCGTGCACTGTCATAGTAGTGTAGTACTATAGTAGTTAACTTTCAATCTCTATTACAGTGTGCCACTGGAGGTACGGCGTGCATTAAGGGGTTAATCATATAAAGCCCTGTAATAACATTTGGTTCATTCACCAGGTTTGAGCATCATGACGGAAGAAGAATGGAGAGATGAAGCCAAGGACTATTCACCAGAGGATACAGCACATCTACTGAGGAATGAGGAGAAGGAGAAGGAGCAGGAAAAGCAATATTCACCCGAGGATACAGCACATCTTCTAAGAGAGGAGGAGGAGGAGAATGAAGAGAGACAAGTGGAAGATGGGAGACGGATGGAGAGAACAATTGATGGGAACATTGAGACGAGAAAAGAGGAAGATACATATGGCATGAAAAAAGATGGAGGAGAAGAAGAGGATGATGAAAGAAGGAGAGGAGGAGGAGACGAAGGAAAGGAAGATGAGACAAGAACACTGGAGGAAGACAAAGAGGCCACACGGGAGCCAGAGCTGGCTCCAAATGGACAGCTAAGAATGGATGGAGAAAGAGGAGAAGAAGAAGAAATGACAGGACCAAAGGAAGGCAGAGAAACAACACAGGAGAGGACGCCGGAATTGGATGAATACGGGAGACTGACATCTATAGAGAGCCAATGGCGCCTCGTGCCTCACTATGGGCACCTAGATGAGATCCAGACTAACCAATCGGAAGACGAGGAGGTCCAGACTAACCAAACAGAAGAAGAGGAGATCCAGGCTAACCAGTCAGAAGCAGAGGATGTTGTAGGAGCAAGTCAGACTGCTGGTGGTGGGATAGATGTTAGAGGGATGGAGGGAAACCACACCGAAAAACAAACTAAAGGGGAAAGAGAGGAAGAAATGACGGGAAGAGAGCATGACCAGCATCTTGTGATGGAGGGAGGAGAGACAGACAAACAGAAGGAGGAGGTGGAGGTGGAGAGCAGAGGAGAAATTGAGAGCCAGATTGTTGGAAAATTGGATGGAGAGGAGGCCAATCCCATTGACTTCAGAAGGACTGTTAGTTCCCAAAGACGTATTCCATCTACCCCAGCCATTTATTCAGAGTCTGAATCTGATCTCAGCACAACCCTTCTTTCACAGCCCTCTGCGGAACCACAAGAAGGCATGCCATTGGCTAAAAAACCCGAAATTGATGATGACATCACAATGCTTCAGAATGTGAATGTGACTAGAAGTTCTCAGACTGTCCACACGAGGGCGGTAGAGGCCATTCCAATAAGCATGGAGGTTCCAGTGAGTCCCACGAGCAAGACACTACTCATCAGCTCCATGTATTCAAATTCTGGCCCTCCGAATAATATGCACTCAGGACAACCACAACCATCAACTGGACAAAAGAAGCACGCACTTGAAAAAAATGAAACCTCAAGTAATGTTATTCCTCACACGACAAACAATCAAACAGAGACAGAGGCACATCAACTTTTGACTGACCTAAACCGGACAGAAAATTCGGAAGATAAATCTCTACCCTCTGCGAATAACAATGGAGCCTCTGTTACACCCAGTGCCAAGACAAAATCCAATGAAACACAAACAAAAAGGACCTCCAGAGCTAAAAAGAACAGAAAACAGAACAACGTTAAAAGACTGAAAGAGAAAACAGACAGATCTCTGAAGAAGGAGAAGAAAGAGAAACAAAAGAAAAAAGAGGAGGTGGAGGAGGTGACCCCAACCCCTTTCTTTCCTTTCTTTAAAGATGACTACTGCCCCTCCGAATGTGCATGTTACGGAAGGTAAGAGAACTTGTCTGTCTACCTGTCTGTCTGTCTGTCTGTCTACCTGTCTGCCTGCCTGTATGCCTGCCTGCCTGTCTTTCTGCTTGTCTGTCTGTCTGTCTGTCTCCTTGCCTATCTGCCTGCCCGTCTGTCTGCCTGCTTGTGTCTGCCTGTGTGTCTGTGTGTCTGTCTGTGTGTCTTTCTGTGTGTCTGTCTCTCTGTCTGTCAAGTGAGACAGACGCCATCACCAGTACTGAATGTGCTCTGATTGCATTTGCATTTATTCTGTATGGCATTATTCTTGTATAGCGCTGTCTACGCCAATGGTAAGTACAAAGGACTTTTTATGTACAGTTCTGTGGGAATTGAATCCATATGTGCTTGTTTTGCTATCTATTTACTTACTTTACTGAACCCCATCACGCCATTCGGCGCATAGGGCAGCAACAAAGTCTCTCCACTTCGATCTGTCGGTAGCCAACTTCTCGATGGTCCCCCAGCTCTGATGGTACTGCTGGAGCTCCTTCTCGATGGTCCGTCGCCATGTCATTTTTGGCCTCCCTTTCTTCCTTTTGCCTTCTGGGGTCCAGTGTAATGCGGCTCTTGGAATTGCGTTGAGTTCCATTCTGAGTAGGCCTACATGACCGATCCAGGTCCATCTGCGCTTCTTGAAGATGTATTGCATATTTTCTTGTTGGGTGATGTTGAGGAGGTTATTGTTGGAGATGGTTTTGGGCCAGTAGATGCGTAGGATTTTCCGCAGGGATGATGTATGAAAGGTGGAGAGTTTGTGCAGGTCGCCTTCAGTTGTTTTCCAGCATTCAGCACCATATAGCAGAGGAGATATGACGCAGCTTTGGTAGAGTCGGAATTTTGTTTTGTTGCTGTATTGTTTGGAGTTCCATACCTTCCTTAATCTTGTGAAGCTTGCCTGTGCTTTGTTGATCCGGTTCTGGATATCTTTACTGGTTCCCCCATCGTTATGAATGGTGCTTCCCAGGTATATGAAACTGTGTTTTCCAAGGTGTGGTTCTCTATTGATACAGTTGTTGGTGCGTTGGTGTTGATGGGCATAACTTTGGTTTTGCTGGTATTGATAACAAGCCCTACTTGTTGGCCATAGTGCTGAAGTCTGTTTGTCTTCTCCTGTAGATGTGTGTGTGTGTGGGACAGAAGGGCCAGATCGTCTGCAAAATCGAGGTCCTCTGTGGTGGAATAGAGGGTCCAACGAATCCCTCTTTTCTTGTCCTCTGTGGTATCTGTGGTCTCTTTGCTATCTATACTTGTATAATATGTCACTCATTTTAATATAGATATTTTATTTATTTTCTTTTCTTGCTGTTTCCTCTCTGTTTCCTTTAGGGTGCTCTGACCAAGGTTCCCTCTGGCATCCCTATGGCCTCAGCCATTTAAGATGAGATCTCATAGGGGAGCCCAAATCCCACTGTGTGTGTGTGTGCTAATATTTGCTCCATGTGTTTACTTGTAGGGTGGTTCAGTGTTCGGATAAAGGCGTGGACAAGGTCCCCTATGGCATCCCCTATAACGCCCGCTACGTCCTGCTGATGAACAACCTGATTGACACCATACAGCTCGACCTGCTGGCCGAGTACCTCTCCATGGAGTTCCTAGGTGCTTAGCACACTCACACACACACATGCACACATGCACACACGCACGCACGCACGCACGCACACGCACACACACACACACACATTCCTCTCTGTATATCTATAACTCATGCTAGTAAGCCCTACTGCGTCCCATTGTTTGTGTGTGTGTGTGTGTGTGTGCACGCGCGCGCGTGTGTGTGTGTGTGTGTGTGTGTGTGTGTGTGTGTGTGTGTGTGTGTTTATACTTATTTGCATTTTTTTGTGTCCCTAGTGCTTAGCAACAACCGCTTGACGGACAGCTCGGTGGAGGGCGCGTTCGAGGGCATCCAGAACCTCAAGCGTCTCTACCTGGACCGGAACCTGCTGAACAGCATCCCGTCGGACCTGCCGGGCTCGCTAGAGGAGCTGCGACTGGACGGGAACATCATCAGGGTGATGTCGGAGGCGGCGTGGGGCAGGTGTCCCGGCCTACTCATCCTCAGCCTCAACAACAACAGCCTGGGCAACGGGTCGGAGGCCCTCCCGCCCGGGGTGCTCTCTCCCCTGGGCAGCCTCCGCACTCTCAGCCTCAACCACAACCACCTCCAGGATCCCCCTTCCCTGCTCCCTGTCGGCCTTCGCGAGCTCTATCTCCGCGGAAACCTCATCCGCAGTTTCCACGGCGACAGCGTGTTCGGTGGTGACGCGGAGCTGCAGGTGCTGGACCTGAGTGCCAATCTCCTCGGCAACAAGGGGCTGGGCAAGGATGCTCTTCGCCGTGCCAACCGACTGGAGAGCCTGAACCTGGAGGGCAATCTCCTCAGACAGGTACTGTGTGTGTGTTTGTGTGTGTGTGTGTGTGTGTGTGTGTGTGTGTGTGTGTGTGTGTGTGTGTGTGTATGTGTGTGTGTGTGTGTGTGTGTGTGTGTGTGTGTGTGTGTGTGTGTGTGTGTGTTTGTGTGTGTGTGTGTGTGTGTGTGTGTGTGTGTTTGTGTTGTGAGTGTGTAAATTCACTTGACAGGTGAGAAAAATGAAAATAAAGTCTGTACGACAAGCTCCTGTTTCCCTTATTTTAATGTACTTGTATTTACTTGTATTAAATGTAATGTATTTAAATTATAATAAGAGGAATGGGAGCTTGGTATGCAAACTTTATTTTCATTTTTCATGTAACTTTGCTAGTCCTGCACCCAAAACATTTTTGAGACGGATGTGCGTGTTTTATTTCTTTGTTATATTTGTCTTGACAGGTTCCCAGAGACCTGCCAACGTCTCTCCAGACCCTCAATCTGTTACATAGATTTTTGACAATAAAGTACACTTGACTTGACTTGACTTGACTTGACTTGACTTGACTTGACTTGACTTGACAGGTCTCTTGTGGAGGAGTCGATTAATTGAATCGAGGGCTGTAGGATGGATGCATTGTTTCAAATCGATTATTATTTACATCCCTGACAGGTTCCCAGACACCTGCCCGCGTCCCTCAAGACCCTTAACCTGGAGAGCAACAGCATCGTCTCAGTGGGCAAAGCCGCGTTCAAGCGTCTGGCGAGCCTGGAGCACCTGGGCCTGGCCCGCAACAAGATCGCCAGGGTGGCGCTGGGCGCGTTCCGGGCGCTTCCCATTCTTCACCAGCTGGACCTGTCCCACAATGCATTGCGACAGGTGCCCAGGCAGCTGCCCACGGCGTCGCTGCACTTTGTGTCGATCGCGCACAACAAGATCCAGTCGGTGCCGAGGGATGCGCTGTGTCACGGTGCCGTGGCGGGGGGAAATGGAAAGGGAGACTCTGCTGCCCCCCAGAGTCCGTTGGTGAGAGTGCAGCTGGAGCATAATCAGATCGACATGGGCCGTCTGGACTCGCGAGCCTTCTGGTGCCTCAGAGGGTTCCAGGTGGTCCATTTTGACTGAAGAGAGCATGGTGCCAATGGATAAGGAGAGAGTGGACCATTTCTTTGTGACGGACAGCCTGATGGGCCAATGGGAACAGCTGGTCCCATTTTGACTGAAGAGAGCGGGAGCCAATGGATAAGGAGAGAGTGGACACAATGATCGCCTATTAGAGTAAGATAAGTCAAACTCTGCCCACTTAATGCAAAGGACTGAAGTGAGGGGAGCCAGTAGATAAGGATTTTTTCTTCCGTCTCATTTCTTTCTTCCGTCTTCCCTTGCTCACTTGTCTTCTTGTGGCCTCGTGATGACGTCAGAGACCGGGATGGTGAATAAAGAATAGTCCCCCAAAAGTTGCTGAAGCACTGGCCAGGCTGACAACAGGGAAACCTTATTGTTTTGTCCATGGAGGCGGGGCATGAGTGAAAAACGAGGCCACAGGCGCAGGCCGAGGATGGGAGGCCACATATTGGAATCCACCTAGGGCAGTGTTTCTCAAACTTTTCGTGACATTCCCCCCTTCAGAGGAAGGGTGTCTGTCTGCGCCCCCCTTGA
>NC_085871.1:45745148-45750148 GCF_034702125.1 Engraulis encrasicolus | reverse complement strand
AAAGCCGGCAGTGCAGTCAGGGTCCCATTGACCCCTGGAGACACACACGCACACGCACACACACACGCACACACACACACACACACGCACACACACACACACACACACACACACACACACACACACACACACACACACACACACACACACACACACACACACACACACACACATGTGACCCATGGGGAGGTCCACTGATTATCACAACACAAATGGAGAGGAAAAACAGATGTGGTTCATGTTGTTTATCAATGAATCTACACACGACACAAACAAACAAACAAACATGTAATAAATAATGAAAACAAAACAACACACATTCTACATCTGTACACCCAGGTCCAATGGCAGCTTTAGCTAGGCCCAGGACAATGTGATCACAATGGGCCACTACCCAATACTGGTTCTGGTTACCTCTCTTCTTGGGCCCGGGACAACTGACCTTTTTGGGTCTCCCCAGGTCGGCATCCCTGCCATAATTCGCAGCTCATCACAATGTTTGACGTTGGTCCACTAACCAATGAAATGTCCCTCAGGTTCCCACATGCATTGCATCATCAAGTCAGAGCCAATCAGAGTCTGGCATTGGTCCAACCACCGATGACACTCAGATGCAGCACAGCCAGTCATAACGCACGGCACTTGTTCAGCAACCAATGCATGCTCTGGAATCCATACTGCATATTACAGGGCAATTACAATGAGGTTATGAAGTACATGAAATTAGATTAAAGGGACACTGTGCAGGAAATGGTCAAAAATGGTACCGCAACTATGCTGCTCATTGAAACTGGGTTGCCTATTGCCAAATTTGATATTTTCATGAAAGTTTACTAAGTAATAAACTAATATTTTCTAGTATGGCCCAAGTACAGTCAGTTTTACAGCTAAAAATGGCTATTTCTGGAAATTCAAAATGGCTGACCATGGAGAAGATCCCCCTTTTCATGTATGAAAAGTGCAATTTTTCCTGTCATAATGAATACTTAGAATTTGATGGTGGTGGTAAGTATTCATGAAAAGGTAACATTAGTGAATGGGTGGCATTAATTCTGAAAATAAACAACTGAAAATCTCACACAGTGTCCTTTTAACTGATGTGCATAATAGATGTATGTCAGTCCGTGTCATTGCAATTTAATTTTGTCTTGTTTGAAACCGCATGCGTGGAGGACGTTGCCAAGTGATGATTTGATGATGTGTTGCAAGATGTGTGTACCTTCAGGTGTGTGTGTGTGTGTGTGTGTGTGTGTGTGTGTGTGTGTGTGTGTGTGTGTGTGTGTGTGTGTGTGTGTGTGTGTGTGTGTGTGTGTGTGTGTGTGTGTGTGTGTGTGTGTGTTTTGCAACTTGATGACACAGCTAAAATCACTTTATCGGCTCTCCATTCCCTCCAGGTTCAAGTTATGGAGCTGTAGCCAGCGTCAGACTGTGTGTGTCTGTGTGTGTGTGTGTCTGTGTGTGTGTGCGTACGTGAGTGTGTGTGTGTGTGTGTGTGTGTGTGTGTGTGTGTGTGTGTGTGTGTGTGTGTGTGTGTGTCAGATTGTGGAGCTGAATCCAGCATCAAACTGGCATTTGTATCATTCCCTTCATCCAGATTCCTGTCATCCGCTTTGAACATGAGGGAAAGTAAAACATGTTTTTTAAATCACACACACAACAAGTTTGGTCCTAGCCTGAAAGTTCCTGAAAGTGATTCCCATTTCTCATGTCAACCACGGCACATGAGGCCAAGGATAGTCTGACTGCAGGACACACCTTTGTGGGCATTTTGAACGCATTGCCATGCATATTGTACGTCCATTTTGCAGGTTCCATGTTGAGGTCGCGGGTTGAGGTGGAAAATATTAATGAGACCCCGGTTGGCTATCTGCCCCCTAGATGATACCTCCAGTACTCCACTGCTTAAAGGGACAGTTTGGTCAATTTCAACATGCAGTTGTAATGCTCACACTACCCTGGACTTGTCAGTGCCTGAGATTTTTTTTTCTTCTTCTTCAGCCGTTTCCGAGATCCTGGTCATTGTAATGGGGGCAGCTCTTTGTTTACATTTCAAAAAAACATTTTTATTTATTCCCAAAAACATCCAAAAGGTTATAAAACATCAGCAGACAACTAGCAAACAGCAGTACCTTTTGGGAAAATATTTGGAGTTGGCCTATGTTTCATTTTTTAAAAATGTAAACAAACGCTGCCCCCATTAGAATTGCTCATATCTCGGAAAGGGCTGAGCCGAAAAATGTGGCATCACCAGGTACTGACAAGTCAAGGGTAGCGTGAGCAATACAACTGCATGTTGAAATTGACCAAACTGTCCCTTTAAGCTATATATGAGGGTTTTTATTCTATGTCTTGATGTTGTAATGTTTGCAATGTGGAGCTATGGAATCTTTTTTTCTCCTCATCCTTACTCAATGTTGTATAACACTTAGCATGTACTTTACTGTACTTTATTGTTGCATTTATTGTAATGTAATGTACTGTACTGTGCTGTTTTTGGGGCGCCACACATGGTGGCAGCCGTTGCCCTAAGTTTCCCCTTGTGGGATCAATAAACATAAGTCTAAGTCTAAGTCTAAGTCTAAGTCGTATCATGTGTAATGCTCTGATAGCTCTTCAGAAAATACTATGTGCTCTAATTCACTCAGGGATATGCATGCAAGGCAGCCTCTGACGGCAGATGGGCCCACCAGCGGGCCTATTCACTCTTTGATGAAAACACTTAACTACATCATAACATTTCTATAACACTGCAGCAGGTCTTAAGTGGCCGATTAAGACTTGGTCATCCCTATTCTGGTGGCAATAAGGTTATAACAGAGACTCTGCACTAAGGGGTCAAGTCAAACACCAAGCAAGCCTAAGCAGGGAGGGATTATGACTCCATTGCATGGGCCCCTGGCCCAGACAACAAGAAAGTCCCCCCTCAAGAGGTTCAAAAATATTTTGTGGTTCAGTGAAGATGTTATAGAGCTTTGGCTGTTGCCGGTTTCTAACCCTGAGAAAATATGAAAAAACGGTAGTTAAAAATGCAATTTTATTACAATGTAATGAGAGGATATAGTAGGCCTAATTATAGATTAATTATGAAGCGTTTTTTTTAGCGCAGATGCCTGGGTTTCAGGGCCCCCTTGACTATTTGGCCCCTGGGACTCGGCCTGGTAGGCCCGTGCAGTAATCCACCATTGAGCCTTAATACAATACCGGGCCTCATACTGTACAATTCAATCTCTTTCTTGTTGTCTGGCCCAGGGGCCCATGGATTATCAAAAAGTGTCATGATACACATTATACAACATCTAGCTGACACTTTAATCCAAAGTTAATTACAGTTATTAAGGAGATTTGGTTACAGTCTCCGGAGCAGCGGAACTGCTCCAGGGAACTTCAGTCAGTTAAGTACTTAAGATAAGGAGATGGGCTTTATATCAAAGGGTTACAAGTTCAAATCCAACCCATCCACTCCCGGTCTCACTCCATGGCTGAGGTGTCCTTGAGCAAGGCACCTAAACCCACACTGCTCCAGGGACTGTAGCCAATAAGCTGTCCTTAAAAAAATAAATAACCGTAAATTGCTTTGGATAAAAGCATCAGCTAAGTGTAGTGTAATGTAATGTAATTCAACACTCTGATCAAAAGCCACCTACCTCCATAAACTCCAGGATATGGCTGTCTAATCTGGCTTGTCAGGCAGTCAGATCATTGGCAGGTGCACAAATGTACAGAATGTTCACTTTGTACATTTAAATTAAACGATGAGATTGTGAGGAGGTTGCTGATATCTGTTTTTATTCAGCCATTTCTCCTCTTCTCTCCTCATTAACTCTCCTCAATGTGAGAATTCTCCCAATGTGGTCATGACTAAGCAAAGATCACAGATATCTGAAATAAACACAATGTTCACTTTGCATTGCAGTGTACAATTTTGTACATGAAAAATAAGTCTGGTGAACAGGTTTCGACCTACTTGATGGACCACATTTTTTCCAGCCATCCCCGTGCGATTCTCAGATTGTGTCCAGGTGTCGGGTGCGGTGCCAACATTCAAGGAAGCCGAAAGGGGAGTGCAAAGGGGTCAATTTTCCCGGGCCCAGGGAGAGAGAGAGGGCCCAAAATTGGGTCATCCTTACATTGTAAGTATTGGATGGGGGGCCTTTTCAGATGGCTTTGTCCTGGGACTGGCAAAAGCTGTCAGCAGCCCTGCCAGCATTAATATCTATCCAGCTGGATCTGCAGATGTGTTCCCTTTCCTATTGCAGCGCAGTGCAGGATGGTTCAAGTTTGGTGCGGTCTGATTGAAGACAGAAACCCCTGCTCATTCAAACAGGCACAGACGGGACGGGATCACCGTGCACTGCACAGCTTTGCCAAAGCCAATGAGACGTGGCAGGAAGCACAGCAAGAAGAGAAGTTCAGAGATTTGGTGATTGAAGTATTTTGTATCCCCTGCCTTAACCTGTTAAAACACGGTGTTATAAATTTGTTGTCACCAGTGTGAAAGGCTGAGTAGAACACACCGCCCGAGACTCGGCCGAAAAACTCGGTCTTCTCGCTGCCGCTATGCCACGCTCTGGTGCGTAACTGGCCTTACAGAAGTGGTTCATCATGTATTGTAATAGGAAGTAAGGTGTAAGGTAGGAGCAGGTTCGCACACTAAACAAGACACAAAGGTCAAGCACAAGGAGTTTTTTTATTAGAGCAGGGTAGAGCAGCTGAGAGCACTGATGATGGCAACAGCCTGAAACGTCTGCTCTACCCTGCTCTGATTAAAAAAACTCCTTGTGCTTGACCTTTGTGTCTTGTTTAGTGTGCGAACCTGCTCCAACCTTACTTCTTTTGGGTCCACGCACCTAGTTATTTTTCTTAACATCTAGAGCGCAACAATATCCTTACCTCTTGTAATAGGAAGTGAATAGCACATGGTTTTGTGAAAGGCTGGACAACTCATCTCTTGTCCTCAGTGTTTTCTTGTCAAAGTAGACGGGGTTAGTCATTATGGTTTG
>NC_085871.1:45732648-45742648 GCF_034702125.1 Engraulis encrasicolus | reverse complement strand
AACGATTACAGGGGGTGCGCGTGATGTTGTTTGTGTTGAGGTTGCGACTAAAATCCTGCTTGCAAACATTCTATTTAGATCAACTGAAGACCAAGTTAAAGGGGAAATCCGGTGTAAAATGGCTTAAATGATGTTAAAACATGACGCTCAGGGCTAAGAACTCCATTTGTGCCTTGCATTGAGACATCCAGCGGTAGTTAGCCGATGCTAACATTAGGCTTTTGCTGTGGTTCACCAGGGCATAAAGTAGCCATTGTAATAAATCTCTATTTTCTACCCATTTACCACGCTCAAAGTTGCTCGAAACTTCATTCTGTAGAGTCGCGGGGATGTTGACATGTACAGTAAAATGAGGCATAGAGAACTTTGGTAGCACACTGTTTGGGTGCATCCCAATATGTGTCCTTGTCTCCTCCACTTGTGCTTGTCTCCTTGTCCCGCCTCCTGGCCCCTCCTCCGTGGAGAAAACGATAAAGTTTCCCAGCTGTCAGCCTCGCCACAACAACTTTTGAGGGACTGTTTTTCATTCACCATCCCAATTGCAAATGAGAAAAAGACTTTACAATTGAGCTTTTGCAAGTTATTGAAATATAATGCTGTTGTCAGTGATGTCATCATGACGAGAAGCAAGTGGAGGAGGCAAGTGGAGGAGGCAAGGTCACATATTGGGATGCACCCTTTGTTTTGAAACTATGCCATTCTTACAGACTGCTCAGTTTACCAGAGACAGTTTACCAGTTACAGACTGTCCAGTGTGTGAATCCTTGCCTGCAGTTCACCTAGAGGGCGCTGTCGAGAGATCACAGCCCATTCATCCGAATGGAGTTTGCACTCACCCGTTGGCAACCCTATAGTGCAGTACCACCCGGAAAAGTAGTGAATGGAAAGTCTGTAATTGGTAAATTGTCTCTGGCGTTGGTCAATCTTTGTAATCCATCATTTACAGTAAATCATTTTTAGGTAAGGGGCTGCGTTAAAGGGGTATGCCACTATTTTGGGGCTTAATACAGTTAAAATCGTTGGCTGAGGTTTATAAAGGTGGTAAAGTGTCTTATTTTTCATGTTAAGCGTTGTCTTACTTTAAGACAAGTTAAAAGAGGGATTATGTCGCTGAGCTAGTGAAAGTCAATGGATCCGTGTAGCATTGTAGCATGAGAAACGAGTTTTGTATGTGAACGTAGTTTTAGGCTGGTTTCATGCTTGAGATAAAAAACTTAAAATGATACAGAGAAACAATACCTAGCATGAAAAGCACAATAAATGAACACCAATATAAAATGCTATAATTACATTTTTCAACCATGGTACCATGAGACTTTAACAGGGATGCTGCAGAGACTCAGCTGATACTAGGCTAATTTAAATTTAAACAAATCAATGTACAATGTACAATGTACAACTACAACCTTTTCATAAGCTTTAAAGTGCACTGTGTTGAATGTGGCCAGAGCAGGTATTGCAACTATGCTGCTCATTTAAACTGTGCTGCATATTGCCAAATTTCATCATTTCATGAATATTAATGAATAATAAACCAATTTTTAGTAGCATGACCAAAGAACAGTACGTTTTCCAGCTAAAAAATACCTATTTCTGGAAATTCAAAACGGCAGACTATGGATAAGATCCCCCTTTTCATGTATGAAAAGTGCCATTTTTCTCTTAGAAGTTGATGGTGAGAACACTTAGAAGTTGATGATGGTGGTAAGTATTCATGAAAAGGGTAACATTAGTGAAAGGGGACATGAATTCTGGAAATAAACTACTACAAATCTTACACAGTGTACCTTTAATTATCAGGTAGTTTTGCAAATTGAGGCCACACATTTAAAGCAACACTCCACCCAAGACCAGTAGACACATTTTGGCTACTGAGAGCAAAACGACAAAAAAATGTTGAAAGATTTTGTTTTACAGTTTGTTATACTTTTTCGGTATTTCTACACATAGGAAAAAATCAAATCCTTGTTCTTATCTCTGTTAGTGAAAGTGAAAGAAAGTGAAAGCCCATTGGGAAACTCCAACTCCCATTGTCATTGTGACACAGCACTCCACAGCACACAAGCGAACACTGCACACTGCACACAACAAAATTGCATTTATGCCTCACCCGTGCAAGGGGGCAGCCCTCAGTGGCGCCCCATGGGGAGCAGTGCGGTGGGACGGTACCATGCTCAGGGTACCTCAGTCATTGAGGAGGATGGGGGAGAGCACTGGTTGATTACTCCCCCCACCAACCTGGCGGGTCGGGAGTCGAACCGGCAACCTCTGGGATGCAAGTCTGACGCCCTAACCGCTCACACATGACTGCCCTGATTGTTTACTGATTGAAATTACTTGACACAATAGACTGGAGTGATGATCAGTGGGGCAGAGTTCTTGCCATTCTCATTAAGGCCAGGCATGAAGAAGGGATAGATTTTCTCCCTGAAGGGGGCACCTTTGTAGGAGCAGATTAGACTGATCTGTCTGCATCATAAAAGGACACCAAACCTGCCCCATAATCCACAAACACCCCCCCTCTCTCCGGCTCCTCTTGCAGGGAGAGGATGACATCGGGATCAGTTTTTGCCTTGTACTCACTATCCCTAAGCGATATTATCCAGAAACCATTTGTAGGGCTCCAATTTATGCGGCCCTTTCTGTCACTGGATTCTCTGGCTACTCCTAAAGACCATTTAGTCTTCCCACTGACCTGCACTTCATAGTAAAATCTACCAGGCTGAAGCCTTGCTTGCCCAGTATATTGACACCATAATCAAAGCGTTTGGGGTTGTCAGGACGATTCTGTGACGTGTAACTATCTTTCACTTGTCTCCCATCAGCGGACATGATGAGGTCCGTATGAGCTGTATCATGATCAAGCGTCACATCCACTGCAGGAGAGGAAGATTAGAGTGGAATTATAATTAGACTTTGTATTAAACTGTATCCGTATTCTCTTTGATTTTGGTGCTCAAAGGCAGATGAATGTAGGCCTATTTGTAGTAATACAAGTACATACCTGCATGCTGATTGATCCATATTCCTAATTGAAAAAAGAATTGCTGTAAATGCTGAATTATGTAAATGTTCATTTTGATCGTGCTAGAAGAGTGGTTTCGCAACCTTTTTTGAACAAACATTCTCAAATGCCCCCTTTACCTCATTATAAGCCTGCAAGCACCCTTCCAAATACCCCCTGAGGGCTCTCTAATGCCCCCAGGTATATTTAATGTCTTTAATATTGAAAAAAAAAAACATTCTTGTAAATTAAGTGCAATCCAATCATTAGCAAAGAATTGTACAGAGTATGTTAATTTGCTGTACTACTAAAACACTACTAGCATGCCTGTGACACAACCGCATACTCACGTGTTAGAAGCATGTCCTTTTCAGCACCAGTAGTGTTGAGTTGGCCTAGTAGAGATCGCAGGCTGCTCAGGATGCTGTAGTCGGTCTCTAACTGGGATTTCTGACTGGCCAAGATGCTGTAGTTGGTCTCTAACTGGGATTTCTGGCTGGCCAAGTTGCTGTAGTTGGTCTCGAACTGGGATTTCTGGCTGGCCAAGATGCTGTAGTTGAGCCACAGCACTCTAATGATGATGGCCAGCAGAGCACACAACACTCCCAGGCACACCACAGCACTCCTGCAATGCACTAACAAGAACACAAAAAACATGCATGTGGTGTATTTTATTAATACATCTTTTATTTACAAGGCTGAATGCAGAAAGATTATGATGATTATCATTGTTTAGTATATTAGATTATTAATAATGCATTTTATTAATATTTACCGATGGCTGAGCTGCATGGTCCTGTCTTCCTGTCTTCCTTCCTGCTGCTGGATGACTTTTGATCACTGTCTTCTTCGCCTGGTTGACGGACATCACTCATGTCTTGCAGTTCAATAGCTTCTGACATATTTTTTTTTTTTTTACTTTTCAGTTTTGACCACTGGTTGTAAATGAGCTGTGGTTCCTACAGAGGTTGCGTAAAATGGTCATACTCCAGCTGCGTGTTGTGCCTTTTCGACTCTAACAGCTATAGGAGAAGTTAAACATTATCTTGTCCATCGTACTGTGTACATGTGACATTGTGTCCATCTCATTGCCTAACCTCCCGTCCTCGCCTTGTACTTGTGGCCTTGTTCTTCGCAGAGGTCCCGCCTTCATGGAAGAAACAATTAAAGGTGGGGTTGCAGGTTAACCATTTTAAGAATATGTACTATTATGACATCACGTTTGGGGTTCCCCAGTCTCTATATAAGTCTATGTAAAACCTTAGAATCCTGGGAGAGTTCCCCCAACGTGATGTCATACCTGCAACCACACAATTACGTTTCCCCGCAGTCAGTATAGGCACAACAACTTTTGCGAGATGTTGAATAGAACTTATATCGTCAATGACATCTTACCTTGCACCGTGAGGCCACAAGCATCATTCGAGGACGGGAGTGTAGATAATGGAATATAGGCTACTTATTGTTTCCCAAAAGGATGTGTCCTTTTTTTGGGTTGCCTTACATGTTTCTGTAGATCAAACATGGTCAACTAATACACCATTATTTTGTGATTCACAAAAAAAAAGATCTATTGACATGGGTTGCGAAGGCTTGCGATAAATCAAATATGGGACCTTAGAAAAAAAAAAGTTCAGGAAACAGTGCGTTATGAAATCAGCGGTTAGTCTGCTTAGCACTGTGTGTGTGCATGCACCATTTTGACACGTGCAAGACACAGATAGGCCATGTTTTGATCAAATTCAGATAAGATGCTGTCAGTGTAAGATGCTGTCAAAATAAGATGCGTCAAAAGTGGAGAAGACACGCTCACACTATCGCCTTAATAGGCTATTTTAACAGTTCTTAACTGGGTGCTGAATCCCACAAAAAACATAAATGATGAAGCGAAGGACAGCACTCTTCAGATTTCTTCTTTGTTTATTCTTGCATACTGGCCAATTCCCCCCTAAGAATTCAGACAATCAGATTATAGAAAAAACAGTAGCTGCACTTGACAGTAGACCAATTCTTCTGTGGGCTACATTGCCGTACATAACGTTGTACTTCAAACTTTCCACTGATCTGAAATGACGCGCTCAAGCAATAAGGCATTCGTGGATTGCACATGCTTACTGTAGAAGCACATAAGCAATAGGCACAATACTGGCGGTATTGTCCAGAGGGCAGAGAGTAGCATTCTTATAAAGGTAATCGGGAACACATATTGTACTAAGAACAGAACAAAAGGATGGACAAGGAGGAGAAGATCATTCTCCTGATATTACATTTGCGTGCCAAGACGAAAAATCCCACGCCATCGTAGATGGAGCGTGAGGCCCCTAAATCAAAGTCGACACGAAAATGGTGAGTTTGTGTCTTTGGTCCTCCCAATGCGTCTGCTGGATGAGGAGAGTATTGCTGCGTGTCACCCGCTGTTTTTGACAGGATCCCGTCACTTGTGTCTCCTCTGATTCAGCATGCCACCAAGCATACACACCCAGTAACACCGGCATAGAGGCTTGCTGTCACTTTAAGGTTGCTGGCTCATGGAATGAGCTTCAGTCAGTGTTGCCAGATTTTCTAAGACAAATAAGTGACTGACGTCCTAAAAACAAGCCCAAAAGAAGCGACTGAAGGGCTTCGTGAAAACAAGCCCAAAAGAAGCGACTGACGGGCGTCGTGAAAACAAGCCCAAAATATGTGACCGAAGGGGTGGGTGGTCAGTCGCATGCCTAGTCAGGGAAGACCTGGCTCTTTGTGGGGGTCTGTGTGGCTGCTAAAATCCCCACAAGTGACCACAGAAAGTGGGAGCTAACAATTTTGTAGTAGGGTCACTTGTAAGGATGAGTGAGAAAAACAAGTTGCCATTGAGAAACACATCCAAACACATTCAAATCACCGGCAGAGCAGGAGAAAACAGCAAGCCCAACCCTGAAAAGAACAAGCCCCCCCCCCCCCCCAAAAAAAACGGGTAACACTTCCAAATAAGTGGCCATAATTAACAGTAAAGTAGCTATAACCTAATACTTAAGTAAGGGTTCATAATCATAATAATACATATTATAACACATATTAATTGTCATTAATGCATATATTGAGCATTAGTAAGCAGTTACTTAACTATTAGATAACAATAGCATATTATTATTTAACTAATAGATAAGTAAGGGCACAGTTAAGTAGCTATCAGGTCATACTTAACTAAGGACCAAAATTAATACTTACTTAAATCAAAAGTACGGCATAACTAATGGATAAATAATACATACATATTGGGAGTTGGGACCATTATAATAGAGTTGGCTGAGGATAACTAATGGTTAATTAATGGATAGATATTGGTGTTTGGGACCCTTATATTAGAGTTGGCTGCGGATAACTAATGGTTAATTAATCCATAGATATTGGTGTTTGGGACCCTTATAATAGAGTTGGCTGCGCATACCTAACAGTTAAGTAATTAGTCTACTGTGCCGTCTGGCTTTCACTCGTTCAAATCACTGTAATAATGGCAACAGGAGCCATTATATAGCAAGGATTGGACGTACACTTCTCAATGATGGTGGGGTGATGAGATGTAATTTGTTCATATACCACTTATTAGTTTTAATGGTAAAAACCCTACAATAAATGCAGAACATTATGAAGGGCAATAGTTTTGAAGCGAAACTAAACCATTCCTTTGTGATAATTAAGTTAATGTCTGAAAATATTAGCTCCAAGAAGTGCAGTGCATGATGGGTACTCAATCTACAGACAATATTTCGGTATTATTTATTCATTAGTTATGCCTTACTTTTGTATTAAGTAAGTGTTAATTTTGGTCCTAAGTGAAGTATGACCCAATAGCTACTTAACTATTACTGTACCCTTACTTATGTATTAGTTAAATATGCTTTATGCTATGAACTTGTAACACAAGGTAATAGCTATCTGTAACTGCTTCCTAATGTTTGACATATGCATTAAGTAAGGGTTAACGTTCGGCGAGAAGGTCGCTACCGTGGAATAGCAGCACGACAGAGAGAATCTTTAGACCCCGACGCGGAGCGGAGGGGTCTTGTTCTCTCTGAAGTGCTGCTATTCCACAAAGCGACCGACTCGCCGAAAGTTAACCCGCTTATTATATGGATATACTTAAATGATTTACACATGCGGGGACATTTCTTTAGACCTATTTAATGTTAAGATTGTTGCTGCGCAAAACAAAACAGAGCCGCTGTGGAACACCGCTAGGCAACAGCTAGGTAGGCTAGCCAGGACAGGTGTTGTCTATCACAGCAGCTGATTAGAGTGACAAAAGACGTACCGGACCCCCTGCGGAGTGATATGAAACATTCGCTTTAGCCACTGACTTGTATACAAGCCAGTGGCTTTAGCAGTGAACGTCTTGTTGCCATTGACAGCGGTAGCCAGGACAACGGGTGCTGTCTATCACAGCAGCTGATTAGAGTCTTGTTGAAAAGTCGCTTTAGCAGTGAAAAGTCTTGTTGCCATTGACAGCGGTCTGTTATAGACCAACCCGTCCGTTATCGAAAAATAACAGACGTCCGAACGTTGGGGAGCCCCGTTGAAATGAATGGAGCATTCGACAGATGACGTCACAACCATATAATAATAACAATTAATATGTGTCTAATGTGGCGTTAAGTAATGATTATTAACCCATACTAAAGTATTAGGTTATAGCTACTTTGCTGTTAATTATGGCCCCTTATTTGGAAGTGTTACCCTAAAACGCAACCCGCAACTTTACAAAATTAAAAGCGACTGCTCAAAAAAAAGGTCACTTATAATAAGAGGACTTGGCAACGCTGGCTTCAGTGCATTAGCTGGAAGTTTTCAATTGGGAAATTTGACTGTGGGTCGGATTGTGTCCGAGGCCTAATATGGGTCGCGCTTGGAAAGGAGTGTGTCTCCTTCCCATCCACAATGGAGCAATAGAGTGACATACAGCGGCAGTTCCTGGACCCATCACATACAGATATGCATAACGTGAGGACAAGTTTCTCCATGGGGTGAATGTACTGTCTACATCCATCTCTGACTGTCGATTCAACAAAAGAATTGATTGATGTATGAAGGACTGTTTAAGTCTGTTGCGGTTTTAGAAGTGAACTACGAAACGCCCATTTGAGTGTAATAATTGATACTCTTGGTGTAGGATGTGTGTGATGTCAGTGGAGATGCATGTGACCAGCCTGAGCATACTCTTGTGACACAAAAATACCCTTTAAAGAATGGCTGGGAACGAAATCGTTAGGGAAAAGCTGGCCTGAATTATAGACGTACGAGTCTGACTCACATAAGAGAGAGATATGAATCTGGAAAGGGAATGAAACTTGTTGAAATGTCAGTTTAGCGATGCGTAGCGCACCCTTGGCACGAGTGATTGCACGCACATGTGCAAACGCATAGCCTACCGAATTAAACAACAAAACATGCTCATTTAAGGACAATGCAAAGCTAAATATGCACAACATGTGTTCATGACAGACTTACAGACCTCGATGAAAGCAGTCATGAGAGTGACTAGCATGCAATGGGCTTAACCTAATGCTGCCTGTGGTTTTCTGTTGGGGTTTTGTTGGTTGGATGGAGTTTTGAAGTGAATAACAGTTCTGATGCAGGACTATGCATGCATGAAATGAAATACATGCAAAAGCAGAACATTCCCACACTGAACCGACTGACACGCTGATACACACACACACACACACACGCACGCCTGAATGCAGGCACGCATGCACACAGACACACACACACACAGACGAAACAAGTCTCATATATCATTGTCATGGTGATGTCACTATGTCATTTATGGCGACATAATGATCTCATTCGGATGCGTCAGCCCACACACACACACACACATGCTCACACACTCTCTCTCTCTCACACACACGCACACTAGGGATGGCACAAACCGCACCGAAAACCGAAACCGTACAATTCACACACATACCGAACCGAACCGTGCAATCCATCGCAAACCACAATTCATGTACTGCCCGGAAAAATATGTAAAGTAGAGATTCTAGGAATATCTTATCCAGTCTCTCTGATTAAAACATTAGCGTATAAGACCAATCAGAGGGTGACACACCATTTTCACATTATAAGCCTATGTAGGATAACCATATGTAGGATATTTAGTGATAAGTTTGATTCTATTAGCCAATTGAAAGAGGGCATTTGGAATGCTCAGGAATGCGCATCATCACTTTATAACTGCAGTTATATAAATATTGTTTAACACATTGACTCCCAAACCACTGGAAAACCCGTTTTTACTTCCCATGCGTTGGCTCCCAAAACTGGAAAACCCGTTTTTGAGTTTTTATTGCATATTTCATAACTAGACACTTAAATGCTTATTGTGTGTGATTTTGGGAGCTCTGTGATAAGTAGAACAGACAAAGATGACAGTCAAAAGTTTGTGTCATCATCTGGATATGTTAATCACAACTCCAGGATCGGCACCAACACAACAATATTTTTCATAACTGTAGCCTACTGTATGGAACTGTTGGTCTGCGTCGGTTACGTCACTGTTGCGCCCTCTGTGTAGCCTACACAAGTGTCTGCGATGCTGTCATCTTTATAAACAAAAGGATCGTGCTTGTATGTTGTTTCCTTAGTGCTACAATAGGCTACAGTCAGCGTCCACTCTATGGCGCTTTATAATATGCTTCACAAAATAATTAGTACAGAAGACAACACTTTCACTTCGACTGAACACACCTGGGAAATAATGCAAACCTTGGCCAGATCCTACTGCCCTACACATTGTGAACTGTGATTGGATTAATACCCTTACCTCGGATTTGATCGGCAACCAGATAAGTTGGATTCTTCATTTTGTTCTTTTATTACCCCCATGATGAAATTGACGCCGTAGTGAACAGGAGAAGCTGGCTGCTACTGTCGGTGAAGCTAGCATTGCTATGTAAACAGTAGCACGCATGCGGTGGTAGATGGACACTCCCAACTGAGATCGCTCCCGGACGTGCA
>NC_085871.1:45717648-45730148 GCF_034702125.1 Engraulis encrasicolus | reverse complement strand
AAAAATAAGAAATATACATCTTCCAATATACCCATTTTAACGCCGCAAATTTCTGGGGGAGCCAAGCCCCTAGGCGTGAATGCCCTAGCCTAGATCAGTGTTTCTCAACAGGGGTGCCGGGGCACCCTGGGGTGCCGCAGGCCCCCCTCAGAGGTGCCGCGGAAACGTGGCTGATAAATAAATTATGTAATATAATACATATTTGTCTAAATTGATAAGTTAATGTTAGTCAGTGGAATCTTTCATCTGCCATTTACGCACAATAAAGTAAATATAGGTCGCCCCAGTCAGCTGCAACTTCGAACGTAGGTCATGTGACGTCTCCAAATGTGTTACTTTTCTAAGCTTGTGTGGTATCGGATGCGATGCCATGTTACGGCTTGTTGGTTTGGGGTGCCTTGAAATTTTTCATGAATTGAAAGGGTGCCTCGCCTAAAAAAAAAGGTTGAGAAACACTGGCCTATATCAATGGTCAAAGTGGGTCAAAAGAGTATAGCACGAACCATGTAAGGGGGCCTTGGCTGGAATTTGACAGTATATGGGGGGCCTTGTTTGGGAACCCCAGGCCTAGATCAATGTAAGAAACATTGATCTGCAGAAGGCTAGGGCACTATCTGTGGCTTTTCCATTACATTATTACACTTAGCTCACACTTTTATTCAAAGCGATAACAGTTCTCTTATGCACATAATATTGGTTACAGTCCCATGGGGTTAGGTACCTTGCTCAAGGGCTCATGGAGTGAGGTTGGGAGTGAAAAGGTGGAATTTGAATATGGAACCGTTTGATCTAAAGTCTGTCTCTTTAACCAGTAAGGCCACAGCAATGTCTATTCTGCACAAGTACCGAACACATGTGAACTGTCTCCATCTGTGTCCTGGCCCACTCCTCGGGCTCTCGTCACCACATGTGTTAATACAAACAAACATTTGACCAAAGCAGACTTTCTGTTCTGATAACAACGTTGATTGTCTTCCTCTTTTAAAGTTGAATTGTTTACCGAGTTGAAATTGCTGTGATTTGTCTTGCACGCTACTTACAGTAAATTGATTCCACACTATCACTCCTTTAAAAAAAATTAGATACTTCTGTGTGCAAGTAAGTATCAGCAAGACAAACAAATCGTGTGAATGCTTGATCATCAAAATCAAATGCATTTGTTTCATTTTTCACAACAAATTCGAGTCCAGATCCACACCCACTTCCTTTGTTTGTTTGTCTCACCATGTTACACAATAGGGAAAGAAACATGGACAACACTAACAGTAAGTGTAGTGGAAAGTGCGCACATCCAGCAAAAAAGCATCAGCAGGTGCCAAATCAAAAAAATGTCACATGTAGGAGCGGGCAAGGCTCTGCACACTGCTTGCAAAAGACTTTATTAGGAGCAACGTTTCAATCAGGCGATGCCTGAAGAAGATCTATGATGGAAACGTTGATGGAAGTCTTTTGCAAGCAGTGTGCAGATCCTTTTCCGCTCCTACATGCAACACTTACAGTAATCCACACTAACACCAATTAACACTAACGCTAACAAACGTTTGATGAAGGGAACAGGCCAGGAATCATCAATGAAACTGAAATTGATTGGAGCACTGGTGATGCAGACTCGTTTGTGTGTGTGTGTGTGTGTGTGTGTGTGTGTGTGTGTGTGTGTGTGTGTGTGTGTGTGTGTGTGCGTGTGTGTGTGTGTGTGTGTGTGTGTGTGTGTGTGTGTGTGTGTGTGTGTGTGTGTGTGCGTGTGCGTGTGTGTACAGCAGGGCTTGACACTGGCACCTGCCAACCGGCCAAATGCTGGTAAAACTTGGCTGTGGCTAGTAACAATTTCAGTTGTCACTAGCCAATTTGGCTCATAATATATTTGACCCCTTTTGTATCAAGTGTTTCTATTTAAGTTAAAGAAAATGCTCAGTTACTTTGTTAGTATTTGTTTGATTTATTTCCATCTAGAAAGCTATGCCATCATCTTCTTGCATTAGCAACCCATCTTCTGAAGTTAGATGTACAGTATAATCATGATAAAAAAAAAATATCAAAATTGTGGCTAGTAGAATAGGTGAATGGCTAGTGAATTGGTAAAAACACTCGGCACAGAGGCCGGTGAGTGAAAAAGTTAATATCAAGCCCTGGTGTACAGACAGAAAAATCAACCCATTTCACCCATCACCCCGTTTTCCCATTTGAACAGCATTGCTGCTCTGGACAATGTCCTTAAAGATTGTCCTTATACCCCGGATATTGTTGTTGTTGATGACGCCTCAAGAACCATCACAGTACTGGAAATAGGATACTGCTTTGATGCATATATGGAGCTCTGCTTTGCTGACAAATGTGAGAGTATCAACCAGTAATTCATGCATTGACAGAAAAGTGGCTACAAAACATCCATGGTAGCATTCATCTAGGTAGCCTTGGCCATGTTCATAAATTGCGTTGTCAGAGGTTTGCAAACAGTCAGACTAAATAAGAAGAAAGCAAAACAGATAGCCAAGTATTGTTCAATATTTGCAGTTATAGGCAGTCTACATATTCGGAGGAGATGCTTGTACCCCTGAATAGGCTTCAGACCAGTTTAACTCTTTTGCATTTATGTAGTAGACACAATATTGCTACTTTAATATCGTTTGTGGCGCAAACCAACAATTATTGGTCCTCCCAAATGAAGTAATCAAACTGTGTGCGTGTTTGTGTGTCTCTGCGTGTTTGTGTGTGTGTGTGTGTGTGAGTGTGTGTGTGTGCGTGCGTGTATGTGCGTGCGTGTATGTGCGTGCGTGCACACGTGCGTGTTTGTGTGTGTGCGTACGTGCAGGGCCGCTGACAGCCTCAGCTGGGCCCAGGACAAAGGCATCTGAAAGGGCCCCCCAACAGCCCAATACATACAATGTAATAATGACCCAATTCTGGGCCCCTGTCTCCCAGGGCCCGGGACAGCAGTCGCGTGTGCATGTGTGTGTGTGTGTGTTTGCGTGTGTGTGTGTGTGTGTGTGTGTGTGTGTGTGTGTGTGTGTCTGTGTGTGTCTCTGTGTGTGTGTGTGTGTGTGCGCGCGTGTGTGTTTGTCTCACCACCTCACACCTTGAAGTGGCATGAAACATGTTCACAGCTGAAGAACACATTATCAGGAATGCCATATCATTCTACTCATGAGCAAAACAAAGATTTCACTTTGTGCTCTCAGCAAATAATCTTTCAAAAGTGTTCAATCTCTCAAAATGTATTCCATTGTTTAGTGTTGTAATTGCTACGATTTGTCATGCACACCACTTAACTGTGACAGGCCTATATCGCCCTGGCAAATACTGTATGCTTCTCTGTGTAAGAAAACATGGCCAAGGCCAGCACGTCTAGGAAATAAAATGCTTTATCATTAAGAATCAAACTTGAAAAGTTGCCCAAATGATTTGTCTCACCTTCACACTTGAGTCACAGTTCACAGCAGAGCAAAAAGATAAACATGGATGCATGCTCCAAAACTAAAACAAAGATTTTACGACAACAACTTTGTTTTCCTAAAACAATATTTCAAAAGTGTGGTTGCTACATTGCTTACGAAGTTGCAATTGCTATAATTTGTCATGGATGCACTTGTGTTAATGAAACACTTGAACAACAAGTTCCTTTATGCACGAAAGCATGATAAATAAATCCTGGTTATCAACAATCACATGTATTACTTTCAAAAAGCTGTTTCTCCACGTTGTGTTCTCTTCTTGTACACAGTACACTTTTCAGTATTCAGTCAACATTCCAAGTCATTTATCTTTAAAACGCATGTAAAACACACTCCATTTTGTTTGTACACAGTGGGCTACATTGTCTGGTGATGAGTCAACACTTAACTCCATATTAATTCCATGTGACTTA
This sequence comes from Engraulis encrasicolus, assembly GCF_034702125.1. Lineage (NCBI taxonomy): Eukaryota > Metazoa > Chordata > Actinopteri > Clupeiformes > Engraulidae > Engraulis > Engraulis encrasicolus. The sequence continues at coordinate 45,726,286 of NC_085871.1, read as the reverse complement.
ACTTAAAAACGTCTGAAAAACACACTCCGTATTGTAATTCATCAGTAAAAGCAGAACAACAGCTTGGCAATGATGCCTGATGATGGCCACAATGATGAACACATGATGAACACAAATAGTCATTAGCAAGATAAATAGATCATCAACAATGCCTAATCATCAAAAATCAAACGTTAGACCTTCACCGTAGCTGAAACGGCTAACGTGCCAGGTTTGATTCTTTATTCCAATCTGTCAAGAAAGCCCTGAGTCGATTTCAGCTTCTGTCTTATTTGTGTGAGTCTTCATTTGCATAATGCACACAATTCACAAGAAATAATCGTAATCATGCCAACTTTATAATTAGTTATGCTAGTCATGTTTGCATACTCTTACCATGTGTAACGCCTGCCACAAAACCGCAAACCGAACTCTATACTAACCCATGAGAGATATACGGTAAACATTGTAGGCCCATGTGGAGAAATCCTCAGTTCCCTGAAATGTCTTGATCTACGCCCTGGCTGTCTGTGACACAACACGACTGATGAATGGACTAGCCTGATGGAGATGAATGCTGGATGAGGAGAGATGTTGGCTCACTACAGCCTGTCAGAATAACAGATAGTCCCGAAGAACAAATTACACACACACACACACACACACACACACACATGCACGCACTTGCACACGCACACATGCGAACAAACACACTCGTAGTCTGGATCCTGTTAAGCAACTCTGTGTCCCCTCAATTGCCCTGTAGTGGCAGCCACTGGTCAATGAAGATTGATTGTAGATGAGGCAAGATGCTGGATAACTGCAGTCTGTTACAATTACATATCCTCCCAAAGAACAAGTCACAAATCACACACACAGCATACACAACACAAAAGTCGATGGGAAGCCGTCATAGTCGTCTGGTCCCAATTCTGGGTTGCTGGAATTGCCCTCTTAGTGGCAATCACTGATGAGGGAAGATGGATGGTAGATGAGAGAAGATGTTAGACGTTTCCTTTGTCTGTCACAATACAATCCTCGTGAAAAACAATTTACACAACCCGAGCTACAAGTACCGTAATGTTCTGCCATCAGATGTACTGTAGCATTCTGGCACAACTGTGTGTCGCCGGAATTAGCCTCTTAGTGGTATACACTGTTCAATTAAGATTGATTGGAGATGATCACTGCAGCCTGTTACAATTGCATATCATCAGAAAAGAACAGATCACAAATCATGAACACAACATTCATTCAAAAGTCGATGGGAAGCCGTCAAGTCGCCTGGCCCCTGTTAAACAATTCTGGATCGGGGTGAGGGAAGATGGATGGTAGATGATTCAAGATGGGATGATTGGATGAGCGTTGCCTGTGCCTGTCACAATACAATCCACTTGAAAATCAATTCATTCACAACACGAGCCCATTCAGTTCATGCAATGTTCTGCCATCACGTACTATAGTTTCCAGTCCCAACTATGTGTCCTCTTGATTGCGACGTTAATGGCAGTCACTGATCAATGAAGATTGATGTTTGATGAGGCTAGATCAGTGTCCCTCAAACTTTTTCAGGCCAAGGACCACTTTTACTCCCTAAAAATGTTCAGGGACCACCTGTCAACTGAATCAACAGTTGACGGGTACTAATATGACAATGCTGATTTCGATGCAGATCAATGATCACTTACTTCCAATTCACACAATTGTCTTCTTGTGGTGGAAATATGACCGCTATGCATGGCTTTGAAATAATAGCCTGCACAAATATAGCCTACTGCTAGCTTGTCTTGGAAAAGTAGAAATTCCCTCGCGGACCACCTGAGCTCTGTTGCGGACCACCACTGGTCCCCGGACCACACTTTGAGAATCACTGGGCTAGATGTTAGACACATGAGGCCTCAATCTGTCACAATACCATTGCTGTGGAAAATTGTGTGTGACAATTCACATACATTACTTAGCTGATGCTTTTTATCCAAAGCAACGTATAGTTATTTTCAGGGTATTGGTTACAGTCCCTGGAGCAATGTAGGGTTAGGTGCCTTGCTCAAGGACATGTCAGTCATGGATACATGGTAGGTGTGGGTCAAGGTAAGGATGGGATTCGAACCCACAATCCTCTGATCTAAATACCAATGTCCTAAACCATTAGGCCACGCTGGCTGCCCTGTACATACTGTACATGTAATATTCTGCCATCTGGCATCATACTCTACGTACTGAAATATCCCGGCCCCTATAAAACAACCCTACGTCGATGGATGGTAGACGAGGGAAGATCACTGCAGCCTGTCACACTTTCAGACTCACCTGAAGAACAAATCACAAACAACATACACCAAGAACCCCAGCATCTACAAAAAAGGAGTTGTCAGCCAACATCATCCGGCCCCTGTTACTACTCCCTTGAATTGGCCTGTTAGTGGCAGCTGCCAATGGTCAATGAAGATGGATGGTAGATGAGGCAAGATGCTGGAACACTGCAGCCTGCTACAATTGCAGATCCTCCTCAAGAACAAATCACAAATAACATACACAAAGAACCCGAACCGAACCCATGCATACAATAAATCAAGAATGCAATTGTCAGGCATCAAAGTCATCTTGTCCCGTGTTAAACAGCTACCCTGAAATGCCCTGTTAGGGGCATCACTTGATGAAGGAAGATGAATGCTAGATGATCATACTATTGTCTTCTGTTAAACAAATCTGCATCCCCTGAATTACCCTGTTAGGGGCATCACTTGATGAAGGAAAATGGACGAGTGTTACCTGACCTTGTCACAATTCACACAGAACACGAACCCATACAAGTAATGTTCTGCATCCCCTGAATTACCCTGTTAGTGGAAGCCACTTGATGAAGGAAGATGAATGTTATATGATCATACTATTGTCTTCTGTTAAACAACTCTGCGTCTCCTGAAATGTTATATGATCATACTATTGTCTTCTGTTAAACAACTCTGCGTCCCCTGAAATGTTATATGATCATACTATTGTCTTCTGTTAAACAACTCTGCGTCTCCTGAAATGCCCTGTTAGTGGCAGCCACTGATGAATGGAGATTGACGAGAGATGAGGGAAGATGTTGGACGAGTAGCCCGAACCTGTCACAAGCGTCTGGAAAAATTATCTATCAATGTCGGCTGGCCATTAGACTACTCTGAGTGGTGTGTGTGTGTGTGTGTGTGTGTGTGTGTGTGTGTGTGTGTGTGTGTGTGTGTGTGTGTGTGTGTGTGTGTGTGTGTGTGTGTGTGTGTGTGTGTGTGTGTGTGTGTGTGTGTGTGTGTGTCGGCTGGCCGTTAGACTATTCTCAGTGGGGTGTCATGGTGAGAGGGAGGCTAGAACATTCAGGCATCCACGCGATCCAGCTTTCAGTATTAGCTCATCATGTTGCTGTTGTGTTGTGTTGTGTTGTGTTGTGTGTGTGTGTGTGTGTGTGTGTGTGTGTGTGTGTGTGTGTGTGTGTGTGTGTGTGTGTGTGTGTGTGTGTGTGTGTGTGTGTGTGTGTGTGTGTGTGTGTGTGTGTGTGTGTGTGTGTGTGTGTGTCTGTGTCTGTGTCTGTTTGCGAGCGAGTGTGCGTGTTTGTGTGTCTACAGTATGTGATTTTGTGGGTGTGGGTGAGAGAGAGAGAGAGAGAGAGAGAGAGAGAGAGAGAGAGAGAGAGAGAGAGAGAGAGAGAGAGAGAGAGAGAGAGAGAGAGAGAGAGAGAGCGAGCATATATTTCTGTGTACGTGTATGAAACAGTGAGTGACAGAGAGAGTGACAGACTAAGGGGAATGTAGTATGTGAGTTTGATGGAGTGTGTTTGAGTTTGACTATTTGTCTCTAGGTTTTTTCAAGAATACTACATGCTAGATATTATGTAGGCCTATTCCTTGATATTTTTTAATGTTGGTTTTTTTGTGTAAAATGTATGCATATGAAACTTGAACTGTCTGTCTATGAGTATAGGTCTGCATGCATTCAGGAATGTGTGGATTTCCGGGTGTGTGTGTCGAGAGAAACGAGACGGTGTATGTGGTTGTGTGGGTGAGTGTGTGCGTGCACACACGTCTGGTGCGTGTAGATGTGTACTGTATGTGTGGACGTGTGCATGTGTTTGTGTGTCTGCACCACATAGCCCATTCCCTCTCTCTCTCAGTCACATAACGTGTGTGTGTGTGTGTGTGTGTGTGTGTGTGTGTGTGTGTGTGTGTGTGTGTGTGTGTGTGTGTGTGTGTGTGTGTGTGTGTGTGTGTGTGTGTGTGTGTGTGTGTGTGTGTGTGCATGCGCCTGTGTGTGTGTGTGTGTGTGTGTGTGTGTGTGTGTGTGTGTGTGTGTGTGTGTGTGTGTGTGTGTGTGTGTCTGTGTCTGTGTCTGTGTCTGTGTCTGTGTGTGTGTGTGTGTGTGTGTGTGTCTCCATCACATAGTCCATTCTTTCTCTCTCAGCCACATAATCCCGGAGTTATTAAAATGTGAAATATTTGGGAGTGTTCTGGGAATGTAGCAAAGGCTCATGGGAGAATGGTCCACCTGGTCCAAAAGCAACAGGACCGGGGCGGGACGGGATGGATCAGGCTGGGTTGAATTGGGTTGGGTTCTGGGCTTTGGGCTCACTGCTTTGTGTGTGTCTGTGTGTGTGTGTGTGTGTGTGTGTGTGTGTGTGTGTGTGTGTGTGTGTGTGTGTGTGTGTGTGTGTGTGTGTGTGTGTGTGTGTGTGTGTGTGTGTGTGTGTGTGTGTGTGTGTGAGCTCTATGTGCCGTGGGCTCGGTGCCGAGACGGGTCCTCTAAGGATCCAATCCACATAGGCAGACGGGTTGTCATTCCGAGAGCACCAAGTCCAGTACCGCAGCACACAGCAGCAATCCGGCAGAAGACAGCTCACACATACACACACACACACACACACACACACACACACACACACACACACACACACACACACACACACACACACACACACACACACACACACACACACACACACACACACAGCACAGCACATAGCAGTACACCGGCAGCAGACGGCAGCACATCATCTAGAGGATGTGGCATTTATTCCATCATTCCATCATTCCATCATTCATTCATTCCTTCGTTCACTCGCCCCCACGTTCTCTCAGGAGTTAGTCAAAAATTCCAAACTCACCATCAAACACCTAGAGGAGTGAAAACAGAAAGAAAGAAAGAAAGAAAAAAAGAAAGAATGAAAGAAAGAAAGAAAGAAAGAAAGAAAGGAAATATTGACAAATAACAAACAAATAATAATAGATAGATAGATAGATAGATAGATAGATAGATAGATAGATAGATAGATAGATAGATAGATAGATAGATAGATAGATAGATAGATAGATAGATAGATAGATAGATAGATAGATAGATAGATAGAAAAATATGCTCGAGTTCTATTTTCCAAATGCAGCGCTGCATGGAGCCGGCTCCCGCGCTGCTGACGCCCGACTACCGCCGGTTGGTGTGTAAGGACAGACATGTTTCAATGTATTTTCACAGACGCCGGTAAAATTCATGGCCGTTCTGCGATGCTTTACCGCCCTATGTGTAAGACCCCTTAATCAGTGTTCCTCAAACTTTTTCAGACCCCAAAAATGTTTAGGGACCACCTGTCAACTGAATCGATAGTTGACGGGTGCTATTTTGACACTGATTTCGATGCAGATATTTTACTTTGAATTCACATTATACAAGCCTTGTTATGGTGGAAATATGACGGCTATGCATGGCTTTGTAATAATGTTTCAAATATAGCCTACTTCTAGCTTGTCTTGGCAAAGTAGAAATCCTCTCGCGGACCACTTGAGCTCTGTTGCGGACCACCAGTGGTCCCTGGACCACACTTTGAGAATCAGTGGTTTAAATAACCGTCTCTGAGTCATCTTTATACTGGGAACAGAAAGGCACAGAAAGCCACATTAAAGTCATTAAATATTTTCTATGAGGGCGAAAAGACATAGATAGAAAGAAAGACGGAATACATCAAGAAAGAAAGAAAGAAAGGAAGGAAGGAATGGACAATAAATAATGAAGTAAAATAATAATAATACATCTGTTTTGTGTAGCGCTTTTCATGATACTCAAATACACTCTACAGGATTGAAATGAATGGAATTGAATTGAAATGAAATGAAAGAAACATGCAGGCTAATGTCCCAGCGAACCATGAAAGCCAGCAGAGCAAAACTCAAAAGCTCTCACACACATCATAAAGTTGACTCCTTTCCCGAGACCAAGAGAGGACGTCTCTCGTCTAACCACGGAGATCTAAGACAGAGAGAGAGAGAGAGAGAGAGAGAGAGAGAGAGAGAGAGAGAGAGAGAGAAAGAAAGAAAGAAAGAGAGAGAGAGAGAGAGAGAGAGAGAGAGAGAAAGAGAGAGAGGAGGGTGGGAAAGAATGACTGTGCTAAGCTAACCAGCTAACCACAGAGATCTGAGCACTGGCTCACTTCTAACCACAACGATCTAAAGCCTGGGAGAGAGAGAAGGAGAAAGAGAGAGGGAGAAAGAGAGAGGGAGCTCACAGAGACAAAGACACAGAGAAAGAGAGACAAAGACACAGACAGAGACAGAAAAAGAGAAACATTGCTAATCACACCGTCGTCGTCTGCACTGTGGGTACCTCTTCACTGCACTAGTCTAAGGCATGGTCCCTTCCCAACCTGTCTCTCTCTCTCTGCTCTCCTCCATCACTTCTTTGCAGCATCCTTCGGCCCCATGTGCAACACAGATAAGCTATGCGCTGGGCACTGTCTTCCAGGTGCTACTGGGAGGACATGCTCAGCTAACCTATTGAAGCCCTTGGTCCCACCTAAACAAGGCCATCTTTTCCAGCGCTAAAATTTGAAGGAAATAGAGAGCACTACACGGAACATCTAAGACCTTTGTCCTGGCCCAACAATTTCCAACCACTTCGTAGTAACAACCCTCCCCTCTCTCCCTCCCTCCCCCCCCCCCCCCCCCCCCCCCCCCCCCCCCCCCGCCTCTCTCTCTATCTCTCTCTCTCTCTCTCTCTCACACACACACACACACACACACACACACACACACACACACACACACACACACACACATACACACACAAACACACACACACACACCACACACACACACACACACACACACACACACACACACACACACACACACACACACACACACACACACGCACGCACGCACGCACGCACGCACGCACACACGCACGCACATACACACACACACACACCAGCCCCTCTCTCCATTGCATCAGCCATGCACCAGGTGCGACAGGGAGAATGTCTCCCCACAAGGATATCTGAGGCCCTGGGTCTAGGCCAGTGCTTCTCAAACTTTTTCAGCTCGAGGACCACTTTGTCCAAGAATGTTCAGGGACCACCTGTCAACTGAATTGACAGTTAACGGTTGCTAATTTGACACTAATTTCAATGCAGATCACTTACTTTTTATTCACATTATACGTGTTATTGTGGTGAAAATAAGACTTCAGATGTTTAGCTTTGTAATTATGTTACAAAAATAGCCTACTGCTAGCTTGTCTTGGAAAAGTAGAAATCCACTTACGGAACACCTGAGCTCTGTCACAGACCACCAGTGGTCCCCAGCACCAAATTGTGGGCCCTATGAACAGTCTGCTCCAGCGATATAGGGCCCCCTTTATTCTACATTACATAAATCGGGTACTGTGTGGGCCCCCTTTATACTACATTTGGCCCTGGTAACTCAGTCACATTTTACCCCCCTGTATGACGCCCCTGGTCCTGGACCACACTTTGAGAATCACTGGTTTAGGCTATCCTCTCTGCAGCTGCCTCAACCAGGGAACATGATTCTCGTGCACCGAGATGGATCTGCTGCATTTGTGGCCTTAGAGGTTTTATTTGATTTCTCTTCTTTTTTCCCCCCTACAGAAGGTTTTTTTTTTTTGCTTTGTTTGGTAAAAACATGGCAGGCAGGCAAACCCACAATTTTCCTTTGAAGGCAGTCCTGTCCTTTCAGACGTAGATGCTTGCATGCCAAACAAGACTTCAACGCAAGGCTCGTATCCTGTTTTGTCTTGTCTTTGGCAAAACTCGACGCCAGTGCGCCAGCAACGGCATTTGGATGCCATGATGGATGCAGTATGATGAGAGAGAGAGAGAGAGAGAGAGAGAGAGAGAGACAGAGACAGAGACAGAGACAGAGAGAGAGAGAGAGAGAGACAGAGAGAGAGAGAGACAGACAGACAGACAGACAGACAGACAGACAGACAGACAGACAGACAGACAGACAGACAGACAGACAGACACAGCCGTGGTGTAGTCTACTTTTTATGGTGGGTATACTGTATATTTGAGCATTTTTTTAAATGGGTATACTGTATATATTTGTCCTATTCAAAACAATGGATCAATCAATTTTAAGTGGGTATACTGAAATCCTTGAGATGTAGAAGTGGGTATACTCCGTATATCCGTGTTCTACGTAGACTACACCACTGAAACACAGGGACAGAGGCAGTGAGACAGAGAGACAGAAAGATAAAAAAAAAACAATAAAAAAGTCCCAGAGCAGGCCCTGCCGGTAGGGCAACTGGTAGGGCACTCGCCTGCCATGCGGCTGACCTGGGTTGGATTCCCGGCCCGGGTCCTTTGTCGACCTCTCCCCGTCTCTCTCCCAATTCG